>NW_027506056.1:40000-140106 GCF_021521415.1 Bidens hawaiensis
CGATTGTCTAGAGTGAATATAAGCCAAGTAAGGTAGGCATAATGCCCAATTAAAAAAATTTTAAAATATTAAAGGCGTAATACCCTAAGTCGAGGATATACTCGATACCTCAATAAATAAAAGAAAACATAACAAAGAAAAGAAAAGAAAGGAATATGAATATAATATCGATGCGATTATTATATAATTCTTTGTTATATATTATTATTTAAGTTATTATGATCATTCTTGAATAATAAAGAAAAGAAAAGTATAAGTTTCTTAGAGAAGAAGAAACTTAGGGTTTTAAAGAAAAATAAATAAGATTAACTAAAGGTTTATCTTATAAAAGAAATGAAAAAAAAATAAGTTAAAAAGAAAGAGTTTTAACTTATAAAAGAAAAGAAAGAAATAATACTTTTTAACTAAGGTTTTAAAGTAAAGAAAATATAATCGATGCAAAGAATATAAAAGAGACTAACAAAATGCAAAGATTATAAAAGGTCTTAAGCAGGATTGTATATCCGACTAACAAAAGGTTATACTCGTACTATAGGTGCGAGATAGCAAGAAAAGGGAAAGACCCTCGGACAGTGTATTGAATCTGATCCAAACCAAAAAAAAAGTTGAATACGCACCAACGTTACAAACTTGTTTAATCGAGTCAAAAGAATTAAATGAAAATAATTACATGGGGCTACGTCTCTCTAAAAAGTTATAAACAAAAGTAAGCGCTAGCCCTCAGGTTTTCATGTACGTTTTTTTGGATACTTACATGTGTGGTAATAAAGTCGCTGGGCACACTGTGCCACACTTGGTCATGACCTCCGCCACGATGGGCCAGACCTAAGTTATGTCCGAGTGTGACTGACCATGTGTCTATGTATGGTACCTAAGTAATCTCGAACGCTGCGGTGTTTGATGGGGTACTTTGTGTAGATACTTGAGTTTATAATTGTATTTGTTTTAAAAGCTTGATTATTCCTAAGCCACGATGGGCCGGACCTAAGTTATGTCTTGAGGGATAACCAAGTAAAAGAAAATATTTTAGCGTCAGCATATTCACCAGCATGTGTTGCTGACGTATTTTCTAAACATTTTGCAGGTAATCAAGAATAGGAGCTTGGAAGCTCAAAGTGCATAAGATATCCGATGGCTCAGATCTTTTGTTAAATATTAAAACATGAAATGGTGGTTTGTAATGAACAATTAATATTTTGTTAAACTTAAACCGGGTATTTTATAAATCCAGTCTTTTGATTGTAAATAATAATATTTTAAATCCACAAATTTATAACTTCCGCACATAACTCTGATATATTTAGAAATGTGGTACCAACATATGTGTCACACGCCTAGGCCGTGGTTTGGGGTGTCACAAACAACAACCATTACCCATGAGCCCAAACTAGTGGAGGCCCATTAGGTAATTCACACAAGGCCCAATGACATCAGACTTGGCCTCTAAGCTCTCCATCCTCATTTCCGTGCTTAATCAGCAAAATATGCAAAATAGTAACATAATTAGCATATAGATACACAAAGATGATGAAACTTATTCAAGAGACTTAAAGCAAACATTTTTGACACTTTCGAGACTGAAAGCACATGAATATTGCTGAATAGAGATCAAATATATGTTTATATCAAAGTTTAACAAAATTTTAAAAGATCACAACATGGGATCATACTAACTAACTCACTTTCACAACATATCATTCTCAACATTATTACAACAAATACGACAGGTTGATATCATGTATTGAATTACTTGACATGAATTATGTTATTTTTGTGATATCAATTAGTGTTCTTTTTGTTCATAAGTAGTGTGACTTATGATGCCTCATATCTCTTCTCACGGCGGCTAATTTACCTTTCTCCAGATCACCATAAATTAACTTCAACCACTCAATGCTTGGTCAAAATAATTTTAATGACATAACATTTCTTTAAACTTTGGGAACTTGGCAATTTCAAACGGTAAGGTTAAACAATGGACTTGCATGCCACGCAGTTCGGTCTTGCATGCCTCTCATACAGGGTGTTTAGGATTTATAATGATGCCCCACCATGCATTGTTCTAACTTTAACCCCTTAAGTTTGTATATTTTTACCAACTTTTGGTTGATATATAAACATATAAACATTTTTTGTTCACTGTCATGATTATATATTTTATTTTTGGGATTACCAACCACCAACAGGCTTGTGTATGACCGGATAATCGCAAATCTGCCTATCATTTGGAGAGATGTATATAAAAACATACATACTTCAACAAAATTTTAATCCACATTAAACTTAGAAAATTCATTATGTTTATTATACATTGGTTCTTGCATATCATGGAATACTATCATGTATATTAATGACTGCACTCACAGTCCTTCAAGCCTAGAAAATTCATATGTTAGGTGTTAAAAGTCAATGTACTATTATTTTGCATTTGTGGTTGAATCACATTTCCATTTAAAATATTTTAATGCTTTGTCAAAGCTCTTAACTGAAAAATCATTTCATTTCTCATTTTGCAATCACCAAAGGCTTTTGATTTTTAATCAAAACTCTTGACACTTTTCAAATTTGTTTGGCTTTTCTTTTAAAGTAAAATATATATAAACTCAAATTTAAAATAAAATCATTTGTAATATTCTTTAAAAGACTCAAAAGAAAATAAAATATTTTTTTTAATTTTTGATCTTAAAGAAACACAAGCATATAGACACACAAAATGCACACAAGAAAGACAAAGATAGCATGAAACATCAGCACAAATCAAAAACTAGACTTCATCAGAATTTATCATGCCTAAGCCTTTCAAAAGAAAATTGATCATGGTTTTGTGAAAATATCTACTAGATTCTCACTATATTCAACCCTCCTCGTTTCTATAAAACCCTTTTCATTACACTCTCTAATGAAATGATGTCTAATCTCAATATGCTTAGTCTTAGAATATTGCACAAGAGTTTTCACAATGAAATAGCAGCAGTATTATCAATGATCAATAAGAATAAGTGTATGTAGGAAATTCAAACTTTAGTCCAACATATGATTTGGGATCCATAGAACATATGCGCAGCAAGCAAAGGCAACAATATATTCAACTTTTAGCAGTAGAGATTGAAATTGTAGTCTGCTTCTTACACTGCCAGGGCACTAGTCAATTTCCTAGAAACTGACATCCACCTATAGTAGACTTCCTACTCATGTTGCACCAATCATAGTCACTATCGGTGTAGGTATGTAGATCCATATATCTATTCTTTAGATACCAAATCCCCAAGTCAGGATTTCCTTATAAATATCAGAAAGAAAATATTTGATAGCCAACATATGAGATAGTTTGGGATAGGCTTGAAATCTTGCACATACACACAGCAAACATGGTGTTAGGTCTGGATGCAATCAAATACATTAACGAGCCAATTTTTTCTCTATACTCAGGTTAATCTATTGACTCCCTCTTTTAATCAGGTATTTGAAATTGGTTAAGAGTTGAACTTGGTTAAGACTTCCTTCACATACTTGGACTACTTAATGAATATTCAATCATCTTTCTGTTGTACTTGCAATCCAAGAAAGAATATCATCTCTCCAATAGAACTCATACTTTATTTTTGCTCTATTACATTTTCAAACTCTTTTCACATAGCTTCATCAGTTGATCCAAAAATGATGTCTACCACATAAACTTGAGGTAGAAGCAAATTTCTTCCCCTTCTTTTATAGAATAAGGTCTTGTCAACAGCTACTTTGCAGAAACCATTGGAAAGTAGGTGGTTTGACAACTCATCATACCAATCTCTTTGAGCTTGATGTAATTCATAAAGAACCTTGCTTAGCTTATGAACTCTGTTTGGAAAATCAGGATCCTCAAAACCTAGAGATTGAGTGACATACACCTCCTCATTTATATTTCTATTTAAGAATGTTTATTTGACATCTAACTGATATAATTGAATGATTCTTGATGCTTAATATGCCAGAAAATCATTATGGCTTCTGGTCTAGCTACAGGTGCAAATAATTCTTCATAATAAATGCTTTCTTCATATAGACATCCAAGTGCAACAAGTCTTATTTTATTCCATATCACAATGCCTCTTTCATCCCTTTTAATTTTTAAAACCCATTTTGTACCCATTGCATACATTCCTCTTGGTCTATCAACCAGCTCCCATTCTTGTAGATCTCTAAATTGAGCTAGTTCTTCCTACATAGCTTCCACCCAACTATTATCTTTCAAAGCTTGTCCAACATTCTTGGGTTCTATTTCTGATAGGAAACAAGAAAACAAGCAGATGTTAGAACCTTCAGATCCAATTCTGGTTACTCTTCCATGTAAATCGCCAATGGTATTTTCAAGAGGATGATTTTTTAAGTGGTAGTGGTTTGGATGATTGAGCTCGACCCGAGGAGACAAAGTTCGAATTAGTAGAAATGGTTGGGTACATTTGAGCCACCATTCTTGGAAGCACAATAGTCAGTTGCTAGGTGATATGAGCTGTCAGCTTGCGGTTGGAGTTTCTGGTGGGGTAACGAGGGATTCGAGAATACGTGCTAAAAGTACATAAGAATAATACGAGTATAGGTTAACAAGTGGAGATGTTCAAGAAATAGAATATCCATGAATCACCATGTTCTTTCCAATACAACTTAACTTTCATAAAGAAATCAAATTGAAAAATTCAAGTGTTCATGTATCACCATGACTTGTACGATTTATAAAAGTAGGAATGTAACCATTTTCTTTTCCAAAAGAAAATGGTCACGTTTAACGATTTATAAAATTGTCACGTTTGATCATATTCTCACCTTTTACAGTGTTAGAACCGTTAAAATGGTTAGTTATTAATAAAGAGTTTATATAAACATGAAGATACATGATCCTCATTTTTTTAGATAAAAGTAAACCTGCAATAACTGCTTCATATTATGCCTCGTTTTTAGTGGCTTGGAACTCGCAGGCTATGGACTCTGATATTTTGTCCCCATGTGGTGATGTTAGTAGTATGTCTAGTCCTGTTCCTCTTACATTTGATGCACCATCTATGAAGAGGATCCTTGGTTTCTTATAATTGTTGGACCTCTAAATCAGCTTCCTTTTGCAAGTCACTACTGAAATTAGCCACAAAGTCTGCAAGCGATTGTGATTTAATGGCTGTTCTAGGCTCTTACTGAATATCATTGCCATCCTACCTGACATTTCTGTTTTTCTAAGCACATTCTTAACATCATAGTTAGTTCTTACAACAATAGTATAGGTTTCAAAATAATGTCTCAACCTAGTTAAGGCCATAAATAATACAAGAATTAATTTCTCAAGGTGAGAATACCATACCTCAGTGTCTAAGAGACTATTACTTACATAGTATACCGGATGATGTTGTCCTTCATGATCCTTGGCTAGAACAGCACTAACCACATTACCTAAAACGTCTAAGTATAACGACAACAGTTCACCATCTACTAGTTTCTTCAAGGCCGGTGCTGAAGATAGACAATCCTTAAGAGCCTTCAGCACATCTTCATGCTTTTGAGTCCACTCAAACTTTTTATTCTTTCTCAAGATATCATAGAAGTCTTTGCACTTCTCTGAAGATCTAAAGATGAATCTATTCAAGGAAGCTATCCTTCCCGTCAGTCTTTGGACATCTTTTCATTCACCGAGGACTTTAAATTAATGATGGCTTCAATCTGCTCAGGACTTGCTTCTATTCCTCTTTTAGTCACCATATATCCTAGGAATTTTCTGGCCTTGACAACAAAATGGCACTTTGATGGTTTTAGCTTCATATTGTCCTGATCAATGATGTTGAATGCTTCTTCAAGATCATTGAGATGATCCTCAGCTTTCTTTTACTTCACTACCATGTCATCTATGTACACTTCCATGGTCTTTCCTAGCTGTTCCTTGAACATCATGTTGACCAATCTTTGGTATGTTGCCCCTGCATTTCTTAGTCTGAATGGCATAGCAATATAACAATATATGCCGGTAGGAGTCATGAATGTTGTATCCTCTTGATCAGATGGTTCAATCTGAATTTGTTGAAATTCAGAGGAAGCATCCATAAAGGTGAGCATTGTATGTCCTGTCGTAGTATCCACCATGGAGTCAGTGGTAAAGGGAAAGGATCTTTGGGACATGCTGTAACACCCCGACCAAAGGCGGATTATACATCGGGGCGCCACATATTGTTTCATTACTCGTGACACTATTTGGGTGTCAATATTTAATAAATATATTCATTCGCGCACGCGCAACGTAAACACAAGATAACATAAATCAACATAAATCATTATATTATAAGGCAAAATATTCGAACGACAATAACTTGTCTTGATACATTTTAATCTAGGTCCAAAAGTAAAAACGTCCTACGTGTCCACAAGCTCCAAATGTAGCTACAGCAAACCTGAACATGTGTTAAAATAAAACGTCAAACACTTGCGTGGTGGTGAGAAATCAAGTTTAATAGATAATAGATAACAATAATCACTGCGCGCAACACGTGTATGTCTGGTGTTTAACAAGGGTGTAATCAGATTGCGATCAAGCCTAAATAGATCATAGTTCATAGTTCAATCCGTGCTCCCAAATGAGCACAAAAACAAGAAAACATCTGTGCAAGTGTAAACAAAGAAAACCGTAAACGATAGGTCTCCCGTGTTCATCTAATGGATCCATGAAAACTTCGGAATAGGCCGAACAAAGCGGTTAATGATACACACATACAAATAAATAGCCAAGTAAACGTCCTCAACACATGGGATACTGCGCGACTAAAGTTCATAAACAAGTTTAAGACTCGAGTTGTACGAACACATGAACATCCCAAAACATTAAATATAAAAAGGGATTAGATACGAGATTACTCACTTGATAAAGATGCGTTGAAAGATAATGCAAGAACCAATTTTAAACAAGCACAAGTTAACCTATAAATAAGATTATTGTTTTAATGATTTGTTTTAATGTCTTGAATATATGATAGCATAGTAATATGTATCTTTAACAAATTATTATATATATATTATATATTACCGGGAATCTGGGCAGAACAGGAGAGAGGACGAAGGCAGAGAGAGGAGACGGCAGAGGATCAACGGCAGAGAGCAAGGAAGATAATAAGTGTTTGTGTGTGTAGTGATAAACTATTAAGAAAACAATACTATTTATAGGGAAACCCTAGAAAACATAATCCCATAAAAAGGGGAAAAGATCTCCAAAAAGCAAAAGATTCCAAAAGCAAAAGATATCAAAAGATATGGCAGCTGCAGGGGACAAGGGAAAAGCTGACAGGTAACAGTAAAAGCATGGGCGGTTCAGATAAAGGTACTGGTCAAGCATGGAAAAGCAGATCTCAAAAGATAATGTCAGTCACTTTTTCTGCCAACCAATGGGGTTGGTGCGCATGCTGCGCCGAAAGTAACTTTTCAGACATAAGATAGGTCAGGTCAACAGCACAGAAGATAAGACATCACAAAAGTAAACGGCTAGATTAAACAGAAGACTCAAAGGGTTTAGCGCGAGAAGGCATCGAGCGCTGTGAGCGCGAAGGCAGACAGAGCAAACCTTTGCGGGAAGAACTATATTTCTTAGCGCGCTGCGGGGACAGTTCGCCTCGCGTATCGCAGCAACAGATGGTCTTCACGCAGGCTTCCTTGTAAGGAGTCTGGCGCGTGGAGCTGCGTAGACAACCTTAGGCGGGAAGAAACAAAGGACAAACAAAGAGAGAGGGGGGGTTCAAGGCTTAAGGGCGGAACGACGACAAGAGAGAGAAAGAGGCGGGACGGCAACAAGAGGGAAAAGAAGGCGGAGAGAAGAAGAGGGACGGGACGGCGGAAAGGAAGAGAGAGGAAGAGGCGGGAAGGAAAATATTATTAGTAATATATATATTTTAAATGTCAAGTTTTAAAAGAAAATAATTAAATTTTAAATCATAAAAAGAATCGGATCAGAAAACGGGTACCTGGGTCGGGTCGGATTCGGGCAGATGTCACAGTCTCCCCTACTTTAAGAAATTTCGTCCCGAAATTTATCTCGAAGTAGGCTGCGCAGAGAACAGGTGCGGGTACTTGATCTTCATTTGATCTTCCCTTTCCCATGTAAACTCGGCTCCGCGCTTGGACTCCCAGCGGACTTTCACGATAGGGATGCGACTGCGCTTGGTTTGCTTTACCTCGCGATCCAAAATCTCAACAGGCTTCTCAACGAAATGCATGGATTCATCAACTTGAACTTCATCAAGTGGAATGTGAAGGTTCTCGTCAGCTAAACATTTCTTGAGATTGGAAACATGGAACGTTGGATGCACATTGCCGAGCGCGGGCGGCAGGTCAAGTCTGTAGGCAACTTTTCCCACACGCGCGAGAATCTTGAATGGACCAACATAACGAGGAGCAAGCTTACCTTTCTTCCCAAAGCGGACAACACCCTTCCAGGGCGACACTTTGAGGAGAACAAGATCACCAACTTGAAATTCGAGAGGCTTCCGCCTACGATCTGCGTAACTCTTCTGTCGGCTTCTGGCAGTCAGCAGATGATCACGGATCTTGGCGATTTTATCGGTTGTCTCTTGAACAAGTTCGGGTCCTGTGATTTGAGCTTCACCCACTTCGCTCCAACAAATCGGGGAGCGGCACTTACGACCGTAAAGTGCTTCAAATGGGGCCATACCAATACTGGAATGATAGCTGTTATTATAAGAGAACTCGACCAGAGGTAGGTGTGAATCCCAATTACCTCCAAAATCCAGAACACAAGATCGGAGCATATCCTCAAGAGTTTGAATAGTTCGCTCAGACTGTCCGTCAATCTGAGGATGATATGCAGTACTCATGTCCAAGCGAGTTCCTAGCGCAGATTGGAGAGATTTCCAAAAGCGGGATATAAAACGGCCATCGCGATCGGATATGATGCTCAAAGGAGTACCATGACGGCAGACAATCTCTTTGACATAAAGCTGCGCGAGTTGCTCAACACGGTAGTTTTCACGAATGGGCAGAAAGTGAGCAGACTTAGTCAAACGATCCACTATTACCCAAATGCTATCATGTTTGCTTGCTGTCAAAGGTAACTTGGTAATAAAGTCCATCGCTATACCTTCCCATTTCCACGTAGGAATTTCTGGTTGTTCGAGCAAACCAGATTGGCGTTGATGTTCAGCTTTTACCTTAGAACAAGTTAGGCATTTAGATACGAACACAGCAATATCCTTTTTCATACCAGGCCACCAAAAAGAAAGGCGCAAATCTTTGTACATTTTGTCAGCACCAGGATGAACTGAATACCGAGATTTGTGCGCTTCACTCAGTATGACAGAGCGAAGATTCTCATCATTGGGGATCCAGATGCGATTGAGATAGCAGAGAATTCCACTCAGATTAGGGACAATGTGAGCTTCCGCGCCACACGCTAACTCGGCGCGAAGGTTACCATTACTGATGGATGCGCGCTGCGCGTCGCGAATGCGTGATTCAAGATTGCTTTGAATCGGCGCGAAGTGAAGCTGCGTGCGCGGCCAGATACAGTTAAGCTGGCAGGGTTTGCGGCTGAGCGCATCGGCTACCACATTAGCCTTACCAGGATGATACCGGATCTCACAATCGTAATCGCTGATGTGTTCGTTCCATCGGCGTTGTCTCATGTTAAGTTCCTTTTGATCAAAAATGTGCTGAAGGCTTTTATGGTCGGTGTAAAGGATACACTTAGTACCATAAAGGTAGTGTCTCCAGATCTTCAAGGCAAATACAACTGCGCCTAGTTCGAGGTCGTGAGTTGTATAATTCTTTTCATGAACCTTGAGTTGCCTTGATGCGTAAGCGATAACCTTGCCTCGTTGCATAAGAACACAACCGAGACCTTGGTTGGATGCATCGCAATACACGACAAAATCATCATTACCCTCAGGTAGCGCAAGAACAGGAGCTTCACACAACAAACGCTTGAGCGTTAGAAAGGCTTCTTCTTGCTTCGAGCCCCAAATATACGGTTTACCTTGGTGCGTTAGAGCTGTTAAAGGCAATGCGATCTTTGAGAAGTTCGAAATAAATCGCCGGTAGTAACCAGCTAAGCCCAAAAAGGAACGGATTTCGGTAGGAGTGGATGGCGTAATCCAGTTCTTGATTGCTTCAATCTTGGATGGGTCGACATGAATACCCATCTTGTTTACAACATGACCAAGAAACTGTACTTCATCAGACCAGAATTCACACTTGGAGAGCTTGGCAAAGAGCTGCTCGGCTCTAAGCTTTTGCAACACCAACCGAAGATGTTGCTCATGCTCGGCCTTGGTCTTAGAATACACCAGAACATCATCGATAAACACAATCATGAATTTATCCAAGAAAGGCCTACACACCCGATTCATTAGATCCATGAAAATGGCGGGTGCGTTGGTTAAACCGAAGGACATGACCAAGAATTCAAAATGGCCATAGCGAGTACGAAAAGCAGTCTTGGGAATATCTTCATCGCGGATGCGCAACTGGTGATAGCCAGAGCGGAGATCGATCTTGGAGAAACAAGAGGCACCTTGGAGTTGATCAAAGAGGTCGTCAATACGCGGTAAGGGATACCGGTTCTTAATGGTGAGTTTGTTCAACTCGCGGTAATCGATACACATGCGAAACGAACCATCTTTCTTTTTAACGAACAACACCGGAGCACCCCAGGGCGAAGAGCTAGGGCGAATGAATCCTTTAGCGGTCAACTCTTGAAGTTGACTTGCCAATTCTTGAATTTCAGCGGGTGCAAGACGATAAGGAGATTTGGCTACGGGGGAAGCACCAGGGACAAGATCAACACGAAACTCGACTTCACGAGCGGGAGGGATACCAGGAAGATCATCGGGAAAAACTTCAGGGAAGTCACGCACAATAGGGATTTCGCGAAGTTTCTTCTTTCCTTCATCGGGTTTAACCACATGGGCTAAAAATGCAATACACTTCTTCCGCATGAGTCTTTGGGCTTCGGCGCAAGACATAAGCTTAAGACCACTGGAGGGTTTCTCGCCGTAGATGTGAAGATCACCGTTTTCTCGAGGAATGCGAATCAACTTCTTGGCGCAAATAACTTCGGCGCGATTATTCGAGAGCCAGTCCATACCAATGATAACATCGAAACTTCCAAGAGGCATGGGGATGAGGTCGATTAGAAAATCGTTTTCGTTAAGGTTAAGCGTGCAATCCTTAATCACAGAGTTAATTAAAACAGTTTCACCATTAGCCAATTCAACTGAAAAGTTTTCGTTTAAGTTTACTCGCGGTCGTGCAAGTTTTTGTTCAAATGCGCGAGAAATAAAACTTCTATCGGCACCAGTATCAAAAAGTACGGAAGCATAATGTCCGTTAAGCAAAAATGTACCATTAACTACGTCATTATTCGCTTGCGCTTGGTGCGCGGTTATATTAAAAGCTCGTCCGCGCGTCACTTGGTTCGAGATTTGGTTAACCGGATTTGCTTGCGTGATTTGCACTTGTAGTCTCGGGCACGCGTTCCGGAAATGACTGGGATCACCGCAGTTAAAGCACGACCTGGGTCGTGGATTAGGGTATGCTGGTTGCGGGTTCTGCGGGTAGGTTGGTGGTGTTTGCGCGATTGGGTTGGCGGGAGGGACTCTACAGAACTCGGCAGAGTGACCAACGCGGCCACATCGGTTACATTGTCGACACGGGGTTTGGGTTGGGTGGTGAAGTTTACAGGTTGGGCAAAAGGGTTGGGTTCCTGTGCAAGGTTTCTTAGTTGGCGGGGCAGGGAGTGCGGGATTGGTTAAGGCATAGTTGTGGACTATAGGGGGAGTTGGGTAGGCTGACAGTGGGGTAGGGGCGTATACTGGAGGTAGGTAGGTGGGTTGCTGGACAATGGGTGGACTAGTAAGCGCGTAAACTTGTCTGCGCCTACGCTTCGGGTTGTTATGGTTTGAGGGTTCTGGTTTGGTTTCTGTTGGTTCATGGGCAGTCTTGGTGGGTTTGGTCTTCTCAGCTCCCCGCAGGAACAGGGTTCCTGCTCTGACATGGTTGTCGCTGAGCACAGCGGCCAACTCGATGGCGTCAGAGAGGGTTGCTGGGTTTCTGGCCCATACAGAATCTTGAATTTCCATGGGGCGACCCCCAAGGAACTTCTCGATGGCTCGGCGGGAAGGGGTAACAAGGTGAGGGACAAGCAGGCTTAGTTCATGGAAGCGCGTCGCGTACTCGCGCGCTTCGCCACTGTATTGCTTCAAGTTCCAAAATTCTTCCTCCAGGCGCTTAACTTCATTGGGAGGGCAGAATTCTCGCGTCAGAATTTCTTTGAATTCCTCCCAGGGCATGCTAGAAGCAGCTTCTGCGCCACGCGCATGAGCTACTCCATTCCACCATGTAAGCGCCCTTGCTTCCAGGACACTGGAGGCATATAGGGTTCGTATGTCTGGAGAGCATTGGGTATGGAGGAAAGTGTTTTCAATCTTCTCGAGCCACTGGAGCATCACGGTGGCTCCTTCAAGCCCTGTGAATTTCGGAGGGTTACCCGCATTAAAGGACTTAATGTTGTAACCGGAGGTGTTGGTATTGTTTTGGTTTAAGGCTTGGGTTATTGCGGCGGCCATTTCCTGGGAACGTTGCTGTCTACGCCTGCGCGAGGCTTCTCTCCTCTGATAACGAGCTGATAGCGGAGGCATTCTATAAAAGTTTTAGTTTTTGTTAATATCTTAACGCAAAGTATAATCTTATAAAACTTGGTTTCTCGGGGTTAGATACCATCAACAGTTAAAGTAAAACATGAATTTTAATGCAAACTTAATACAGATAACAAATTCGAATCGAGAATCGACAATTCATGTATCACCATGACTTTCCGAATTCTCAATTTAAAATGACTAGTAAACGAGTATTGAAGATTGACGATTCATGTATCACCATGACTTTTCAATCCTCTATAAAATATACAAGAAAATGAGTATTGGAGGTTGACAATTCATGTATCACCATGACTTTTCAAGTCTCCAACCTCAGAACATAATCGTAAATGGAATTTGAAAATCAACTATTCATGTATCACCATGACTTTTCGGATTTTCAATCCCAACAAACGAATATGTAAGTAAAACCAATAAAAATCGAAATTCAGCAAAAATCGAAATATCGCGAAATAAAACATAAAACCATACGCTGCGTCTGCGCAAGCATATTTATAAATAACGAGTAATTAACAATAAGCGCGCAAACATGAGATTTCTCTCTTGCGCGAGAAGGGACTCTTAGGTATTCTCGGCCGTTACGTCTAACCACATATCCTAAAGTCAAAGAGCTCTGATACCAATCTGTAACACCCCGACCAAAGGCGGATTATACATCGGGGCGCCACATATTGTTTCATTACTCGTGACACTATTTGGGTGTCAATATTTAATAAATATATTCATTCGCGCACGCGCAACGTAAACACAAGATAACATAAATCAACATAAATCATTATATTATAAGGCAAAATATTCGAACGACAATAACTTGTCTTGATACATTTTAATCTAGGTCCAAAAGTAAAAACGTCCTACGTGTCCGCAAGCTCCAAATGTAGCTACAGCAAACCTGAACATGTGTTAAAATAAAACGTCAAACACTTGCGTGTTGGTGAGAAATCAAGTTTAATAGATAATAGATAACAATAATCACTGCGCGCAACACGTGTATGTCTGGTGTTTAACAAGGGTGTAATCAGATTGCGATCAAGCCTAAATAGATCATAGTTCATAGTTCAATCCGTGCTCCCAAATGAGCACAAAAACAAGAAAACATCTGTGCAAGTGTAAACAAAGAAAACCGTAAACGATAGGTCTCCCGTGTTCATCTAATGGATCCATGAAAACTTCGGAATAGGCCGAACAAAGCGGTTAATGATACACACATACAAATAAACAGCCAAGTAAACGTCCTCAACACATGGGATACTGCGCGACTAAAGTTCATAAACAAGTTTAAGACTCGAGTTGTACGAACACATGAACATCCCAAAACATTAAAAATAAAAAGGGATTAGATACGAGATTAGTCACTTGATAAAGATGCGTTGAAAGATAATGCAAGAACCAATTTTAAACAAGCACAAGTTAACCTATAAATAAGATTATTGTTTTAATGATTTGTTTTAATGTCTTGAATATATGATAGCATAGTAATATGTATCTTTAACAAATTATTATATATATATTATATATTACCGGGAATCTGGGCAGAACAGGAGAGAGGACGAAGGCAGAGAGAGGAGACGGCAGAGGATCAACGGCAGAGAGCAAGGAAGATAATAAGTGTTTGTGTGTGTAGTGATAAACTATTAAGAAAACAATACTATTTATAGGGAAACCCTAGAAAACATAATCCCATAAAAAGGGGAAAAGATCTCCAAAAAGCAAAAGATTCCAAAAGCAAAAGATATCAAAAGATATGGCAGCTGCAGGGGACAAGGGAAAAGCTGACAGGTACAGTAAAAGCATGGGCGGTTCAGATAAAGGTACTGGTCAAGCATGGAAAAGCAGATCTCAAAAGATAATGTCAGTCACTTTTTCTGCCAACCAATGGGGTTGGTGCGCATGCTGCGCCGAAAGTAACTTTTCAGACATAAGATAGGTCAGGTCAACAGCACAGAAGATAAGACATCACAAAAGTAAACGGCTAGATTAAACAGAAGACTCAAAGGGTTTAGCGCGAGAAGGCATCGAGCGCGTGAGCGCGAAGGCAGACAGAGCAAACCTTTGCGGGAAGAACTATATTTCTTAGCGCGCTGCGGGGACAGTTCGCCTCGCGTATCGCAGCAACAGATGGTCTTCACGCAGGCTTCCTTGTAAGGAGTCTGGCGCGTGGAGCTGCGCAGACAACCTTAGGCGGGAAGAAACAAAGGACAAACAAAGAGAGAGGGGGGGGGGGTTCAAGGCTTAAGGGCGGAACGACGACAAGAGAGAGAAAGAGGCGGGACGGCAACAAGAGGGAAAAGAAGGCGGAGAGAAGAAGAGGGATGGGACGGCGGAAAGGAAGAGAGAGGAAGAGGCGGGAAGGAAAATATTATTAGTAATATATATATTTTAAATGTCAAGTTTTAAAAGAAAATAATTAAATTTTAAATCATAAAAAGAATCGGATCAGAAAACGGGTACCTGGGTCGGGTCGGATTCGGGCAGATGTCACACATGCCTTGTTTAAATCAATAAAATCGACACATACCCTTCACTTTCCATTTTTATTAGAAACAACAACTACATTGGCTAACCATCTTGGATACTTTACCTCTACAATTATACCTGCCTTGAGAATTTTTTCAGCTTCCTCTTAGATAATGATATTTCTTTCAGTTGCAATTTTCCTCCGTTTCTGTTGGGCAAGCCTGATAGAAGTACCTAATCCTAACTTATGCGTAATAATTTCCTTAGATATCCCTATCCTTTCAGAGTGTTTGAAAGAAAAAGTGGGCTTCCTTTGTTTGAAGAAGGATACCAGAACCTCTTCAACATTGGTAAGGATACCGGATCCTATGTACACTTTTACATCTGGATCCTCAGGGTCCAAGGATACTTCTTTAAGATCCTTCTCCCTCGCTTCTAGCACCTCTCTGGAATTATGCTTTGGTTGCTATGCGATGGTCAGCTTCGTAGCGGGCATCATAGACGAAGTGCAGTAGTTCCTCTCCTCTGCTTGATCACTGTCAATCTCCACTACTTCCCATGGGGTTGGAATTTTGATACATTGATGGTAGGTGGAGGCTACTGCTTTCATTTCGTGAATCTAAGGCCAACCAAGAATCACAATACAACAAGATAGGTTATCTATAACACAAAACTTTTGGAAAGTATTAACTCCCTCAATGTAAATAGGAAGCTTGATGTCCCCCAATGTATTTTTGGTTTCTCCACTAAAACCAACAACGACAGATGATCTTGGTGTGATTTATGTTTCATGGATGTTCATTTTCTTGAGTACATCGGCCTGAATGATGTTTACCGAACTCCCACCATCTACGAGGATCCTACGAACATAATTATTAGCAATAAATAAAGTAATAATCAAACCGTTATGGTGAGGATCCTAGAGGTTCATGCGATCCTCTTCGTCAAAGGTTATGACCCTTTGATTGGTTAAAGTTGTCATCTTGATGGGTCTTTCTCCATTCTCCGATTTGGTTTCTTTAGCATGTCGTTTTTCTGGGAAGAATGAGGTTCCATATATGTTTGAACCTTCGGATATTAAATTGATAATTTGTGCATCAGGTGGTGGTGGAGTACCCTTTTGTGGGATTTATTCAGGATCCTGGATCCTTGATTTCTTTCTTCCCATAAGCTCTTTGATGTGACCCTTGCTTAGAATATACCCAATTTCTCTTCTTAGACCAATACAATCATTAGTCATATGGCCAAAATCTTCATGGTAGGCATACCACTTAGATTTATCCTTGAAAGATGTTGACTTCTCATTCTTCTGAGGTCACCTTGCTTTTTCTCCAAGATCTCTCATGATACATATTAAGCCAGGAGTATCAACGGAAAAGCAATACTTTGATATCCTTGGTTAATCCTCATCATCGTCTTCATCTTCGACTGCATGGATGTTTTGGTTGTTGAACTTTGAATAGGGCTTGGAATTGTTGTTCTTGTAGGCCCTATTCCTGACTTTATCCTCTAGTCTGATGAATCTGAGCGCCCTATTCCTGACTTCATCTAATGTCCTGCATGGGGTCATAACAAGATCATCATAAAATGAGGAGCCCTTTTGTAATCCCATCTTGAATGCCTCAACATCCGTAGCCATGTCAAGATTTAGGATCTCAAAGGCATCCCTTCCAAACGTGGTGAAAAAATTCCTTAAGGATTCATCACGAGGTTGGACAACACGGTATAAATCACTAGTTAACTTTTCAAATTTTCTACTACCAGAAAATTAAGTATTGAATAAATTAACTAAGTGAGAAAATGACTTAGCAGCCACTTGAGAGCAGACCCAGTCAGTGTGGATCCAAAACCTTTGCACAAGCATGCTTCTTTAAGTCTTTCCGGAATGGGATTGATTTCCATTCTTTCTCTATATTGAGCTACATGATCCTCTAGATCACTTATGCCATTGTCAAACTTCATGTTGGGAGTTTAAAAGCGCTTTGGGATTTTAGCATCATATATCGGTGGAGAAAACCTGGATAGCTTATGACTTCCCTATGGAATTTCAGGAATGGGCCGTACCACCACTAGAACGCTGGATGTCATATCCTTCAATTTTTGTAGTTCCATAGCCATGGCTTGATGATACATGTATCCTGCGTAGAACCAAGGATAGTTTCTAAGGATATATGATTATAATGTTACCTCTTTGTTGATTAAAGTATGGTATCCCAGAAGAGTATCCAAGATAGGATGCATAAGCTATGATAGTTGGTCCACCGGAAGCAATGGTCTACATAGGGATAAAGTCTCCCTCATGAAACTCCAATGACCTTTGTTGTTGAACTCCTGATGGTCATTGACTCTACATGAAGGATCCTTGTGTCTGATAGTTGGAGGATCCTTAGTGAAACAATCCTAAGGATCTTGAATTAAGAATGGATGATCCTTGTTGAAAGATCGAGGATCCTTGATTGTGCTGACCCATGGATCCTCGATGGAAGATCGAGGATCCTGGTTGAAGGATGGAGGATCCTAGTTGAAGGATAGAGGATACTGGTTGAATGATGGAGGATCCTGGTTGGAAGAGCGATGATCCTGGTTGAAGGATGGAGGATCCTTGAGCAAGTTGAGCCATGGATCCTGGAATGGTGGAATCCAGCACCCTGGGCATCAAGGGAGTCTGATCCACCGCTGGCCTCTTTGTTTTCTTGAGATCTTCAATTTCGCGTAGGATCCTCTGGTTGGTTTTGTTCAGCTGCTCCATGTATGCCTTAACCTGTGAAAACATAGCAGAAACATTATTGTTAGAAGTTACTACAAAAGTGGAAGCAGAGGACTTTGAGCCTTGGTCCAGTGTACTCCCGCGGGTGGAGGAGGCATCGGCAATGAAGCTTTTGATGAGAGAGAAAGTGATGAAGGCATGATAGTTGAAGCATAGGTTTTTTGAGAGGCCATTGGTAATGGTAAAGGTTGAAAAGGTTGCAAATTGATGAGAAATCTTCTGGATTAAAGCACCAGTTGCCCCACGGTGGGCGCCAAATTGTTTTGGTCAAAAGTCGGTTTACGGATAATTTAACCAAATATGATTTTGCGAGGTACAGTGCTTGTATAAGAATGATGAATATGCAACGAAATAAGGATGAACACATTGATTTGCTACAAGGAAAAGCCCTTGATCGAATTATGATCGCCGACACAAAAACCCCGGGTGATGACAATTACCGATTCCCACTATATTAATCAATAAAAGAAGATTACAGGGTTAGAAGCCATGATCAGTGAATATAAAGATTTCTAAGTGTGTATATTGTTAGGAGAATCGTATGCTATTAGTTGTGTGTGTTGTAATGTGTCTCTAACTGATCATAGTTCAATGTATAAATACAAAAAGGCAATAATAAGAAGTCCTATTTTTATGCCATTACTCCACTATAGCTCCTACACTTCTTTGACAACCTGCTAGACCACTTGGATGGAAAAATAATAGGTTAGACCACGACCCCATCCGTAATACCTGCCAATTTATAGATATACAAAGAGAAAAACCGTTAATAAATAATAAGTACTGAGGATCCTTGATCCTGAAAGGATCTGAATCAAATGCTAAGGATAACTGATCCAGAACATATGCTAGGATAACGTATCCACATTGTCAAATTTCCATGCCCCCCAAAATGGCGGTTGTGATAACATCATATCTGTCATTTTACCTTTGAATTCAAACTTCTTGCAAAAACAGATGAGATTTGACAAGCTAGATATAATTAACATATATCTATAGATTTTCCTTGGTAACTTCCCTTCTGGCATATATCTAACACTTCTTATTCTGCCTGCAAATCATGAACAGCTAGTAACACTTGTTTAACCCGGGTGGATGGTCCTTGTTTAAATGGTGAAATCCCGACGTGTTTACCAATTAAACAAGGCTCTTTATGGTCTTCACCAAGACAAGAGATCTTGGTATAGTACATTCGATGACCATATTATGGATAAGGGATTCAAATGAGGAATTGTGGATTGTAATCTTTTCTACAAGATGGTGAAAGATGATCTTCTTGTCCAGATAATGTTGACGATATTATTTTTAGATCCACGAACGACGTTTATGTAAGGAATTGAAAAGAAGATTAAGAAGAAATTTAATATGAGCACGACGGCATAAATGAGATTCTTTTCGTGATTGCAGGTTCACCAATCTAATTAAGGAATCTTCATTCATCAGACCAAATATGTGAATGATGTCTTGAGCCGATTTAAGATAACTGTCGAAAATGTTCCCCCAACTCCTCTTCCCGTAGGTCACAATTTATCACTGGATGAATTGGAGGATATTGTAGATCCGTCCCTATATCGTGTGATGATAGATTTGTTAATGTATCTTACTACTTCTTGCCCTGATATAAAATTTTATGTTTGTTTGTGTGCCAGGTATCAATCGAGTGACTTATCTGGCGGCTTTTAGGCACGTTTTTCACTATCTGTGAGGCAATCCTGACATTGTATTATGGTACCTCAAGGACGATAGTTTTGATCTTACTGCTTATACAGATTCGGAATATGAAGGGTGCTAGATTAATTTCAAGTCTACAACAACGGGATGTCAATTCTTAGGAAAACGACTTGTTTCGTGGCAGTGTATGAAGAAGACAATTGTCTCTACTTCAACCATCGAAGCCGAATATGTGGAAGCCTCAAGTTATTGTTTACAAGTTTTGTAGATCCAGCAACATTTGCAGGGTTACGGTTTGAAGTTTCTTACTACTCCCATCTTTATTGATAATTTTGCTGCAATCTGTATTACGAAAACCCTGTTTTTCATGACTGGTTTGATAATGTGACACGACTAAGGATAATCAGACAAGATTCACGAATAACAAATTATGTTGGGGACCTCTAAGTGTAGCCGGTGGAATCAGCTATATTCGGAAATTTGCTAAAAATAGTAGGAAATGCAACAACAAAAATACACAACAATAACTAGAAAGATTTCCATTATATTGATAATCAAGACGATACAAACGGAAAACTTAGGGTTTCTTGGTGAGAATGTCAAGTAGGTGTGAGAGGTATATTCAAGGTGTGTCCCATCAATGTGACATAAACATTCTATATATAGGCACCTGACATTCCTTCTAGAAACCCTACTCATTACAAGACATTCCCAAAATAATTACAAGTGTAAAATAGGTCATCGAGTAAACATATTCCTTATCGAGCATACCTTGTAATCCTGAGTGTGCTCAGAACATTACCTCGAGCATACTTGATTTAGAATATTTTCAAAGAAAATATTATTCTCAAGCAAACTTTAATCTTCATGATAAATCCAAACTTTGCTTGGAAATATACAACGAGCAAACTAGTTCTTACTTGAATATCTTCAGTCTTTAATCTAGACTTATTTGAACTATTCTCGGGGTACGACTTAGAATAATTTCCATTCACTCAATCAAAGAAACCAAGAAAACTGAAGGCCGCAATGAAAGACTGTATTAACATGAAGAGGGTTATGTATGTTCAAGGTCTGATAATATGTCATGCCTTTACTGTTCATCAGTCTTTTTAATAGATTTAATCTATCATCTGAAAACAAGGTTTCTTCTATCTCCATCTTTTTTTCAAACTTCATTTGAGTTGCATGAGGTTTAGAAGAAGTAGCCTTCTCCAATTCTTCTTTCTTAGATCTTTCTTCCTATGTAATTACTTCATCTTCAGAAAATATTTTCTTTGTGAGTAATTGCAATTTGACTTCAATCTTCTTTATAGACATGATCTTTATAACTTTATAGAGTAGACATTATCAACAAGAAGTTTTGGTTTTCCACCATTTTTCTTCAAGAATTTTTCTCTCTCCTCATCCACTTTCCTGACCTATTCTTCCTTCAAATTGATCCTTCTTTCTTCATCTCTTACCTCATTATCTTTTATTTCCAAAAAGAGTTTGTAACATCTATTTCAGACATTTTCGCCTTGTGCTTAGGATCATAGTTGTATCCCTTCAAGAATTCTATTTGTTTCTTGAAGAGTTTGCTCCTTTTAACCTCCTTCTCTTCTTTACTCCTTTTGTTCACCAGATATTCAAGATCATCATCATTTAGTTCTTGGACCTCTTCAAAAGTCATTCTATCATGGCTTTGATTCTTGGATCATCCCTCTTTATCTCTTCCATTTTGGCTCTTATGTATTTAAAATGCTGATGAGTCATATGGATTTGGGGTGAAACATATTCAACCTCTGGTTCTTTCTCAGCATCAACATTATCATCTTCAACATCAGATAAATCATCCAATGCACCAATTTGTGGTTCATGTTGATTAGGTACATCACCCTTTTCTTTTTCAACATCATCAGCCACCTCATCAGAATAATCAAGTACAGTGTGTATACACATAAATACATCTCCAGGTCTGTAATGCCTTAGTGGAAAAGGATTCCATGGCTTTTCAACTGGTTCTCTTTTAATTTCTTTTGCCATGTCATGAATTTTGTCAAAGGATCTTTTTCATTTCTTGGTATTTTTAGTCACAGGTTCTTGTATTTTAGCCTTTGGAGATTCTTGCTTTGGAGTAGTCTTTTCTGGTGACACCTGTTCTTCAACAATTTCATCATTAGGGTCCACTTGCCTTAAAGTCACTGCCTTAATTGGCTTGTCATCAACATGATTTTCTGTAGTTTTTCGTTTTCTTCTTACATACATCATGTAATTATCTGACCATGCCCTTTTAATTTCATTAGAAATAAATTCTTTGGTAATTTCCTCCATATTTATTTCAATAACAAGTTGATTTCCAACATCTTCAGTATCTTTTCTTTGATCATGATCTTTGAAGATAATAACTTCTTGTGAATATTTGCAGTGTTGATTATGTTTTCAATTACATATTTAGTACTCTCTCATGTAGCCTCCTTTGTATCAGTTACATCTTTAATGTTTGATAACTTTTTCAAGCACTTCTTCAAGATTTTCTCTTTCAGCTCTCTATGTTTCTTTAGGTTCAACATAGATTCCAAAATCTCTTGTGGCATCTCTTCATATTCTTCAAATTAAGCCTCCTCTGTCAATCTGTTTTCAATCCAGTTTATTCCAAAATAAATCCCTGTTTATCAATCTCTTTCTCAGATAACATGAAATTCAGAAACTCTCTATCATGCATTTCTCTCAATCTCTGTTCAAATATAATTATTCTCTTATAGCAGATTCATCAATATCTAGAAATTGTTCATCGGAAGGTGCTTCAGGGGTGTTCAAAGGTTGTAATTGATTTTCATTTTTGCAACAGCTTTTCCCTTTATCCTCCTAAATTCTTCTTTATAATCAATAGGATGAGAGGTTCCAATTTCATTTATTATTGGAGGTTGCATTGTATCAATTTCATTAAATAAAATCTCCAGTTCAGGATCAACACCAACACTTTCCTCATCCATACCAGCTTCCATATTCTCATATTCCATTGACACATCCTCATTTTCTACCACATAAATTTGATCAAGATCAATATCACTTAGAATATCCTCCATTGGTTTTTCTTCTTCATCAGAAACATCATCATACACAGATAACAGATTTAGAACATTCTCCTCATGTTTTGGTGCATCTGAGGACTTCACAACCTCAGTCCTTTTGGATTTTCACGGTTTTCTTAAAGAGCTTGTGCCAAAGCATCCTCTAATTACTTTTTTTTGAACTATGAATGAGAGTTTTTCATTAGAAAATCAAAGTTTCTTGACAATAGTCTTGTGCACGGATCAGAGCCAGTTACTGGTGAATGCGATGGTGAGTATAGGAATTGTTCAGGGTCAGGGTTATACTCAGGGTTTTGTTTAGTGATTTGTTTATGAATCGGTGTAGGGTTTATGTTGAATATTCAGGAAGGTTGGAGTATTGAAATGGTTCTTGTAAAGGATAATTGGCTTGGGTTTGGGTATTGGTATTGGTAAGGTTTAGTAAATAAGGTGGAGATGAGTGGTCAAATTGTTCATTATATGGTGAGGTTGGTTGTGATTGGAAAGGTGAGTCAGGTTGGTTTATTTGGGATGGGTCAACATGTTGAGGAATGTAAGATTCATGAATGGTTGTTTGGGTTGATGATTGGGTAATGGGTTCATGGAAAGAATTATGAAACTATTGATAATAGTGTTCATTGTGACATGTTTTATATCTTTGAAGAGTCAAGTATAGAGAACAACAACACTTACATTCAAACTATTGATCAAGTACAATCTATTGATCAAGGAAGTAAATGTCATGAAACTACTGATGCTCAAACAACTGCTTCTCCAAAACGACTTCCCCATCACATTTTTGAAAGTTCATCAGTTGTTTCACAAAACAGTTGTTTAACCCCAAACCCCCACCTCTAACAACTAATATCACATCAGCAGTTTCATGAACCACTTTAAAAAACACTATAAGGGACATCATAACTTATGTGTTTCATTCTGATCATCTACAAGAACAAATCATTGGTGAAATAGAACATGCAGTACTCACACGAAGTCAACAAGAAAATGTTTGCCTCTTTATGGGTTTTCTATCTCAACTAGAACCTACCAAGTATCAACTTGCTTTAAGAGAAAACAGTTGGGTGGAAGCCATGCAAGAGGAACTCATGAAATTTACCAAGATGCATCTTTGGAAACTGTGTCTATACCCAGAAATGTTACTCATATTGGTACAAAATGGGTATTCAGGAACAAGGCTGTGAAAGAGGGATTTTCATCAGAAATAAGCAAGGTTATTAGAACAAGGATATCTTCAAGAATAAGGAATTGACTATGAAGAAACCATTGCACATGTTGCAAGACTTGAATCAATTCAGCTATTTCTTGCTTATGCAACCACTCACAACATCGAAGTTTTTCAAATGGATGTTAAAGGAGCTTTTCTTTAATGAGACATTTAAGAAGAACTGTATGTTGCATAACCACCAGGATTTGAAGATTCTTTCAAGCCGGACTATGTCTATAAGCTCGAGAAAGCATTATATGGACTCAAACAAACTCCAGGAGCCTGGTATGATAGACTTTCCTCCTTTTAATTTCAAATTATTTTCAAAAAGGACAAATAGATAAAACTTTGTTTCTCAAAAGGAAAGAAAAAGACTTACTTCTTGTTCAGATTTATGTAGATGACATCATATTTTGATCCACTAATCCAAAATTATGTGATGATTTTACAAAACTCAAGAAATATAAATTTGAAGTGAGTAACATGAGTGAGTTTCAATACTTTTTGGATTTGCAAGTCAAACAAACTAAAACATGAATTTTTCTACATCAATCAAAGTATGTTAAAAATCTCATAGAAAAGTTTAAAATGACTGATTGTAAAGAAAGTTTCACACCCATGAGCAAAAATGATCCTTAACACCGGATGAAATGGGTGAATATGTTTATCAGACCATGTATAGATGCATGATTAGATCACTAACGAATCTAACTGCATCTAGGCCTGATATAATGTATGCAACATGTGTGTGTGCAAGATATCAAGCTTCACCAGGGGAATCTAACTTATGTGTTGTCAAAAGGATATTTAGATACCTCAGATGTCCATCTACCTTGGGGATCTGGTACCCATAAAGCACAAAGACCCAACTTGTTGGTTTTGCAGATAGTGATTATGCAGTTTGTCAAATGACAAGAAAATCAACATCTAGAGGAAATCAATTCTTAGGAGATTCATTGGTATTTTGGTATAGCAAGAAGCAAACTAATGTTTCTAATTCAACTGTTGAAGCCGAGTATATTGCAGCTGCAAGTTGTACTGCACAAATCCTCTGGCTACAAAACCAATTATTGTATTATGGAATCATAGCTATGAAAACACTATTAAAATTGGACAGTGTAGCTGCTTTGAAAATCATCGAAAGTCTGTTTCAGCAATAAAAGACTAAAAACATTGAGATCAAACAACACTTCATAAGGGATATCAATGAAAAAGGTTTGACACAAATAGAACATGTTTCATTTGAAATTCAGTTGGCTAATGTGTTTACCAAAGCACTTGATTTAGCAACTTTTCAAAAACTTATTTCCAGATTGAGAATGTAAAACTTTATATTATCATTTTTTCATAGTCAAAGCAGTTGTATACAACTTATTTTTTATAATAAAAATGTTTTCAAAAGACTCTTTGTATATCCTTTGATGTATAAACAATGGAAAACTATTGTTTTCAAAACTACTGAACAACAATGATCAATGCTTTCAAAAGTACTATTTTTCTAAATTGTTGTTGAGAAATTAATGAAAATATTTTTTTCAAATACAATTTTTTATCCAAACTACTGATAAATCAGTATTTTCAAAAAGACTAATCAGTTTTCTACTAAACAACTGATCAAAGACAAACAACAATTGTTTCATTTCATCAATAGTTGTTTCAATAAAACAGTGATTTTAGTGGTAACTTTTATTCACCCACTTGCTTTAACTGCCTAGCCTTATACCAATCAAAAGATACTTTCAATAACCATTTTTCTAAACCCTAAAGAATGCTTTTGCCTACATCATATTCAGTTGTCAGCTAAACTCACTCATTTACTCTTTATATTCATCTTCTCTTATACACTGTCATCATGGCTCAAAACCCTAGAAACTTGCAATTCTAGTATCCACGTAACCTTTTGCCATGTCTCATCATAAGTCCAGTATATCCTGAATACGACAATATGATTGCAATAATAATAGAAGACGATTCTTCAACATCATGACAATTAACCCTTATCTTTATCTACAAATCCTAAATGAGTTTTGGAATAACGCTTCTATTCAAAACGCTGAGGATGAAAGGATACCATTGTTTATCCGGTCAAAGGTAGGTAACACTGAGGTTTTTGTCTCACCTTCACTCGTTTCCAAAAATCTGGACTTGAATGACTTTCCTTCCAAAATTGTTGCATCTACACTGAAGCTTGAACTCATTTTGAGAGAATATTTGGGTTCTTTTTACAAAAACTTATTTCCCTTTCCAATGAAGTCTCTTTTTCATATATTGCTTCAGTGTATGTCATGCAAAACAACTAGTTAAAATGAATTGCCATTAAATGTTCAGTATCTGACATATCCCATTCTAACTGGTGAAAAGTGTTGCTTTTCAAAATCAATCTTTAATGGTCTGGTTTCAAATATAAAATTAATGAATGCACCAAAAGGAAAACCATTATTTCTTCTCCCAAGATTTTTATCGATTTACCTCATGAAATTTTTACCAAACTCATACTTCATCCAAGGATCATTAGTCCAAATTGAAAGACTCAGTAATGAGATCTTTGCGAGAATGAAAGATTCCAAATATTAAACCTTGGTTGATGAGGAGGACCCTGTTCAAACTACTGATGCTCCGACAATAGTAGTTATAGAAACAGAGTCCATTGCTCAAGGTGATCAAGATACTAAACCTCATATCTTGAAACCCACACCTCCCGCCAAAATGAAAACATCCAAGAAATCCACCAAGCCCAAATCCTCAAAGAAACCCAAAAACGTAATTCAGGAAGCTGAGGTACCTGATTCACCTGTGGAAACACAAACTTCAAAAAGAAAATTGATACTTTTTACTTCCTCACAACTGTCGCACCTCCACCAAAGCCATCTCCTTAACCTTCCTCACAAAAGGAAACTGTTGTAAGAACAGGGGACCCAAATCAAAGGATTGAATGGCTAATCAGCACTTCAACTCCAAGACCCTCTCTCAGGGCTACTTCTCTTTCACCCCCCATCGAATCATCATATTATAACCACTAAAGAAGTTGCTCAAGTACTTACCAAAAAGTCAAACATTGTTGAACACAGTCCTTTCTTTACCACATGAACTGAAAGGGAATCCATAGATAAAGCTGTTGATGTTGTGATAGATATTACTAACCCATGGAAAGAGGAGGTACATATCCTTATAACTACAGGTGATTTAGATTTCAGATTAGGAGAAACTACTACAACATTTGAAAACAACTGTTTCTTAGTTGGGCAGTGGTTTCATCAATAAGACTCATGTTCTGGCAAAAACTACAGATATTATGAAATCTAATGCAGTTGGAAGTCCTTAATACCAAGAAAAAGTGGAATTTGATCAATTTCAAGATGCAAATATTATTTTGATTCTATTAAGACTGCTAATGTAGGTAGAACTACTGATGACAAGACAGCAGATGAGACTATTAATTTAGTTGATGCTAAAATTATTCATGAATTGACGGATCAAGTTTAGACGTTGAATTCTGAAGTCATGGAGCTTAAAATGCTCATCTCAAACATGGGTCAACCTCAAGTCCAACAAAACTGTAACACCCCGTAACCGCAGCGGAAACGTACACGGGATGCAACAGACACATCTGATATCAACAGCATTGCTTATAAAGAAAATAACACTACATTAATTTATATCATATTACATTGTTGCTAGTTTCGTTACTGTCTAGGTGTTACACACAAGTTTTACCGATAAGACATTAATATATTCATTACAAAATATAGATCAGCAAGCTTCCAACAAGTAGCACAGATCATTAAGCACATATCAATCATTCCAACTTGGGCATACCTAGAAAACATGTAAAGAAAACGGGTCAACTACGAATAGTTGGTGAGTTTCACTAATTTAAATAAACACTGACAGATCATTTTAATAATCATTTATTAGCAATGTAATTACGCTGGAAACTATGTTTCCCCAGTACGTTTTCATTAATCTTCTGGGAACTATGTTACCCCAGAACAATAATAACCTCTGGGAACTATGTTACCCCAGAACAATAATAACCTCCGGGAACTAAGTTACCCCAGAACAATAATAACCTCCGGGAACTACGTTACCCCAGAACAATAATAACCTCCGGGAACTATGTTACCCCAGAACAATAATAACCTCCGGGAACTATGTTACCCCAGAACAATAATAACCTCTGGGAACTATGTTACCCCAGAACAATCCCACACGATAAACAATTTATATATTCTGTGCATCAAACCATATATATATAAATATACAAGTGTTTCCATACGATCGGTATGTACTTAAATACTTTAATAAAGACATGCTTTCCGCCCCGGGAAAATATTTAAAACGGTTCATTAAAAGGGGCTCTTGAAAACTCACCTTTCTGTGAGTCGGGACGTGATACAATGAACTGCTATAAGCCTGGATCTGTAATATGATATCTAGTCGTTACTATATAATTCCCATAAATTAAATCCGTGTCAATCGGTACATCTGGGGACATTGTTAACCCAGTACTGTACTCGATCCGGGGACAATGTTAACCCCGTGACACTTCTAAGGACTCAGATTGTAACATTACTTAGAGTCTGACGGTCAAAATTATCATTTTTATGTTTTCCTTGATTTGCGTGCCTAGCACGGTCATCCGTTTTTAGTTTCAAAAATGAGTTTGTTCACACCCGACCCAAAAATGGTGTTTGACTGTTATTTTAGTTAAAGTGATGAAATTAGAGCTCGGTTTGGACACCCCGTTTGGCCGCGGGGCCCATTTCCGTCATTTAGGTGCCGGAAACAGTAAAATCGGGTAAAATTACCCAAATCATCCGAATTATTTTCGGATGATTTACTTTTACTTAATTTACTTAGTTTTATGAAAATAGTCCATTTTTAGGGTTTTTATGCACCAGTCAGCTCGCTTATGCGAACTTTGCCGGTTTACACGTTTTAAGCTTTAGAAATTTGTTTTTATGTTTTTTTTAGCACAAATAATTACCCGTTTTGTAACACCCCAACTCGGAACGGGCTGGCGTGTTACTATTACAGATATCAAATCAACGCCACAATCCAAAATACAAAAAAAATCAATGCAACCTATGTTTGAACTTCATTATTATCTCTCATCACTAAATTCCCAGAATCCCGTATTACCTGAAAACAAAATAAGAAAAACAAAACAAGAAAACACGGCTGAGCCAAAAATTGCCTAGTAACGGAAAGAACAATAGTATAGGTAAGGACAGACGTAAGAGAATAAATATACGAACTTCAATTCAAACTTGAAACCAACCCTTTTTACCTAAACATATACTTAATAAAATTCGGATGTATGATCCGACACTTGGCCAGAACATGGTCAAACGCATGCGGAAATATATCAGAACTATAACAAAAACACCCAGAGCCAGAAACATATAACTTGTAACATATAATGTGTGACGTGTAACATATAACGTGTAACATTTAACTGAACTATAATTAAATGCGAAACATAATCCGATACACGATCGGGACGTAATCTGAATATACTCAAATTTAATCAAATGCATATACACATATCAAAACGGACCAGAAATATAGCGAAACAAAATATAATTACTAAAATACACGACGATGATGTTAAAATAAATAGGTCGTGTAATACGGAAGCACCCAGAGCCGAAACAGAGGGGTACACAGCTAGCTAGTCCATGCACCAAAGAGACGGTGTGGGTGGCGTGCACACATTGTTCCATCTCAAACAAAAGTCAGGAGTCAGGAGTCAGAAGTCGGAGCTAAGATCGATCTATACGCCTCTAAGTGGCCAAGGTACTACATGAGTACTTTCAGAGACGCCGTGAACTTTGATTACGCACTGTCACGATAAGTGCCATGTCAGGAGTCAGGAGTCGGAGCTAAGATCGATCTATACGCCTCCAAGTGGCCCTAATACTTCACAAGTACTAGTTAGAGACGCCGTGAACTTTGATTACGCACTGTCACGATAAGTGCCATGTCGTTGACGCCCCAACGACAAGTCAGAAATGCTCGGGTAACAGAGTACTGAACTAAAGTCGTATAACTAAATTATATTATATAAAATAACTGAACTCAAAATATAACCGACGCGTAACGAAAATCCGTACTACAAAGTAACGGAATAGAGTCAATACTAAAAGTGAACAAAAACAGAATCCGTACTCTGAAGTAACGAAATATAATTAATACTAAGAGGAAACAAAAACAGAATCCGTACTACGAAGTAACGGAATGTATATATAATACTAAGAGTAAACGATAACAGATTCCGTACTACCAAGTAACAGAATATAATTAATACTAAGAGAAAACAAAAACAGAAACCGTACTACGAAGTAACAAGAAATAGAATCCGTACTACGAAGGAACAAAATATCATACTATGAGTAACAAAAACGGAAACCGTACTACCAAGTAACAGAATATAATTAATACTAAGAGTAACAAAAACAGAAACCGTACCTTAGTTAGAAAGACAAAACAACTCAATTTGTCTTTAACAGCAAAGAGAACCTACAATTTAATTACGGTTCACATAAACCATACATAACTAAATTCAGTTGTATGATTGGGTGACTATTAGGTTTCCGACAACATGGACTTTCTTTCCTTTTTGTTTATTTATTATAGTTATTAAATAATAAACTTTTATGGTTATACAAAGACTATCAAATTGATCATGAACATAGAGTTTCCTCATACTTTTTATATTTAAATATTATATTTTATTTATGAAGCATTTAGTCCTACGTCAAGAGCTTGACTTTTAAACACTTAACATATTTTGTATATTCTTATAAGCAAGCATGCCGTGAAGCACGGAAACTGACAAAACTCTTGAATGACAAAAACATTTTCTTCAACAAAATCGAATTCCAATTTAACATCTTAGTCGCCGGAAACTAATCGATCAAAATTTTAAGAACCATATTCAACCAAACGAACGATTTATCAAAGAGTAGGCTGTTACCTTCAAGGTGGGGGATTCACGGTGGCGGTACATAGCGGCTTAATGCGGAAACACAGAGAGCGGAGGCGAACGGTGGTGTGTGACTACCCGCGGAGTCAGCGAGAACTCGAGGTGGCTGCGGTGCCCACGTTTCTCCGGCGAGTTGTAGGGATTACGGTGGTGGTGTTGACGGCAGGGAAAGATTAAGATTTATTGGATTTTTAATCAATGAACATTCCTTGGAATTGTTATCGTATGTATCTATATTAACGAATTTGAAACAAAATCAAATCCCGATATAGCCGTATGGTTTGTTGAGATAGCCTTACGTAAGTCGGCTGTGAAGAGATGCAGATCATGTGTTCTTCAAACTGGTTTTCACGAAAAGGCAATAATGGTCCCTCTACTTTGTTTCATAATTTATTTCCACATTTACTTAGCAAACATTTTACTTTAGTGTTTGTTTTAAGTAACCTTTTACTTTTGGTTATTATTACTCATGTGTATGTTAAAATAGTATTTATGTTAAAAAGTTTAGCTTATATTTCATTAACGTTCTACCCATTTACGAGATACTAACACTTTTAATTAATGATGTACTTGGAGGTGATAAGACTAGTTCAAAAATTATATCTTGAAATTTTAGGATTAGGTGTGCTTATTATCTATCTATTTATTTAAATTGTTTATTTATATGAGTTTGCAACGATATACTACAATAATAATATTCAAATTCTACTTAATGGTATCTTTACTCAAATCATAAGTGATAATATATATATATGTATATATATATATATATATCGTTAACAAGTTAACCCACGTATATATATTATCTTACCTCTAATACCATTTGATTACATATCAAATTTGAGTTCCCAACGAAATTCTAAATTCAATACAATTTCCATTAAACCATAATCATTTAAATAATCATCTTATTTTATTATCATAAAATTTAGCTATTATAATTATTATCTGAAAAATTCGGATATTACAATTCTTCCTTCCTTAAAATAAATTTCGTCCTCGAAATTTGATATATATAATTAATGAAAATAAATTTTAGATGTAACAAATACATAACAGAATTTAATTTTTCACTGTTTCGAACATCGAAAAATTAAACACACCAAACCACAAGAGTTTTGGTAGAATAGATGAAACTGGGATTTAGAGGTATTGGGAAGCGATGGCTTATTGGAGACAAATAACTGACAATGTAACAAATAAAATTGAATAACTAATGGCTAGAGAAGGATACCTAGTCGTGAGAATAATACTGAATTATTAAGTATATATCCTATGAATGTCTGAGTATTACAGTTCTACCCTTCTAAAAAAAATTTCGACCTCGAAATTAATAATTAAGCATAAATGAAATAACATAAAAAAAAAAACAAATTCAAAATGAAACTTTAGACTTCACGGATTAGGAGAAACATAATGTTTTTTTTTTTTTTTTTTTTTTTTTTTTTTTTTGAAAACGGAAAATTTATATGAATACATTTAAGATGACTAATAAAAAAATGGTAAATAAAGACATTAGCATGCACTCAATAGCTAAATCTAAAAACAATTAACTGACGAATGTGACTTATAAGTTGAACAAGTAGTAGCCAATCAGACACTTCGAAAAACCCAAGACTTAAATATAAAAATTCAAACACACGTCTTGAATGTTAATATAAATTTCTTAACTCGTATATAGTTAATTAAATAAATAACAAAAGGCACGTAACACTAGCACAGAATAGTGAAAACTTAGGATGTCATATTAGAGTATTAGAGAAACATTTATCGGCACAATGGGATTTTAGTAGCACACATACATACCTGTAAATTCACGATTACGTTCGCGACCATAATCGTCAATTTACCTTACGATTGTGTCCTAACTGTCCTTCCATTATGCACCTTAAAGACACGACTTAGCTTATAACAAAAAAAAATGACGTGACGACAGGCTAATTAAGAAATGATGTTTATTCAAATGTATAATTATTTCGGAAAACGTCGAGAGGCGTGCATGGTAGCAAAGTCTGAATCGAGCATAGAGGGCTATGTCAAAGTCGTGATCCTTTTAGTTGTGTCAAACGTTGTCTTCAAAAGTCATTTCTATATTTGTATAGTGTAAGCATGAACAATTTATTCAACTAAATGAAATCCGGAAAGTCAGAGATTGACGTAGGTGCCTAGAAAGGACTCTAAAAATAGACCGAAAATCACAAAATGATCGGCACGAAGATTGATATGAAATATTAATCCTAACCCAACGTCTACCCATTATCTCACAAGTCAGATTTTAAGGTTTAAGTTTTCTACAGGAAAGAGCCTTAGCTCTGATACCATAACTGTAACACCCCAACTCGGAACGGGCTGGCGTGTTACTATTACAGATATCAAATCAACGCCACAATCCAAAATACAAAAAAAATCAATGCAACCTATGTTTGAACTTCATTATTATCTCTCATCACTAAATTCCCAGAATCCCGTATTACCTGAAAACAAAATAAGAAAAACAAAACAAGAAAACACGGCTGAGCCAAAAATTGCCCAGTAACGGAAAGAACAATAGTATAGGTAAGGACAGACGTAAGAGAATAAATATACGAACTTCAATTCAAACTTGAAACCAACCCTTTTTACCTAAACATATACTTAATAAAATTCGGATGTATGATCCGACACTTGGCCAGAACATGGTCAAACGCATGCGGAAATATATCAGAACTATAACAAAAACACCCAGAGCCAGAAACATATAACTTGTAACATATAATGTGTGACGTGTAACATATAACGTGTAACATTTAACTGAACTATAATTAAATGCGAAACATAATCCGATACACGATCGGGACGTAATCTGAATATACTCAAATTTAATCAAATGCATATACACATATCAAAACGGACCAGAAATATAGCGAAACAAAATATAATTACTAAAATACACGACGATGATGTTAAAATAAATAGGTCGTGTAATACGGAAGCACCCAGAGCCGAAACAGAGGGGTACACAGCTAGCTAGTCCATGCACCAAAGAGACGGTGTGGGTGGCGTGCACACATTGTTCCATCTCAAACAGAAGTCAGGATTCAGGAGTCAGAAGTCGGAGCTAAGATCGATCTATACGCCTCTAAGTGGCCAAGGTACTACATGAGTACTTTCAGAGACGCCGTGAACTTTGATTACGCACTGTCACGATAAGTGCCATGTCAGGAGTTAGGAGTCAGGAGTCGGAGCTAAGATCGATCTATACGCCTCCAAGTGGCCCTAATACTTCACAAGTACTAGTTAGAGACGCCGTGAACTTTGATTACGCACTGTCACGATAAGTGCCATGTCGTTGACGCCCCAACGACAAGTCAGAAATGCTCGGGTAACAGAGTACTGAACTAAAGTCGTATAACTAAATTATATTATATAAAATAACTGAACTCAAAATATAACCGACGCGTAACGAAAATCCGTACTACAAAGTAACGGAATAGAGTCAATACTAAAAGTGAACAAAAACAGAATCCGTACTCTGAAGTAACGAAATATAATTAATACTAAGAGGAAACAAAAACAGAATCCGTACTACGAAGTAACGGAATGTATATATAATACTAAGAGTAAACGATAACAGATTCCGTACTACCAAGTAACAGAATATAATTAATACTAAGAGAAAACAAAAACAGAAACCGTACTACGAAGTAACAAGAAATAGAATCCGTACTACGAAGGAACAAAATATCATACTATGAGTAACAAAAACGGAAACCGTACTACCAAGTAACAGAATATAATTAATACTAAGAGTAACAAAAACAGAAACCGTACCTTAGTTAGAAAGACAAAACAACTCAATTTGTCTTTAACAGCAAAGAGAACCTACAATTTAATTACGGTTCACATAAACCATACATAACTAAATTCAGTTGTATGATTGGGTGACTATTAGGTTTCCGACAACATGGAATTTCTTTCCTTTTTGTTTATTTATTATAGTTATTAAATAATAAACTTTTATGGTTATACAAAGACTATCAAATTGATCATGAACATAGAGTTTCCTCATACTTTTTATATTTAAATATTATATTTTATTTATGAAGCATTTAGTCCTACGTCAAGAGCTTGACTTTTAAACACTTAACATATTTTGTATATTCTTATAAGCAAGCATGCCGTGAAGCACGGAAACTGACAAAACTCTTGAATGACAAAAACATTTTCTTCAACAAAATCGAATTCCAATTTAACATCTTAGTCGCCGGAAACTAATCGATCAAAATTTTAAGAACCATATTCAACCAAACGAACGATTTATCAAAGAGTAGGCTGTTACCTTCAAGGTGGGGGATTCACGGTGGCGGTACATAGCGGCTTAATGCGGAAACACAGAGAGCGGAGGCGAACGGTGGTGTGTGACTACCCGCGGAGTCAGCGAGAACTCGAGGTGGCTGCGGTGCCCACGTTTCTCCGGCGAGTTGTAGGGATTACGGTGGTGGTGTTGACGGCAGGGAAAGATTAAGATTTATTGGATTTTTAATCAATGAACATTCCTTGGAATTGTTATCGTATGTATCTATATTAACGAATTTGAAACAAAATCAAATCCCGATATAGCCGTATGGTTTGTTGAGATAGCCTTACGTAAGTCGGCTGTGAAGAGATGCAGATCATGTGTTCTTCAAACTGGTTTTCACGAAAAGGCAATAATGGTCCCTCTACTTTGTTTCATAATTTATTTCCACATTTACTTAGCAAACATTTTACTTTAGTGTTTGTTTTAAGTAACCTTTTACTTTTGGTTATTATTACTCATGTGTATGTTAAAATAGTATTTATGTTAAAAAGTTTAGCTTATATTTCATTAACGTTCTACCCATTTACGAGATACTAACACTTTTAATTAATGATGTACTTGGAGGTGATAAGACTAGTTCAAAAATTATATCTTGAAATTTTAGGATTAGGTGTGCTTATTATCTATCTATTTATTTAAATTGTTTATTTATATGAGTTTGCAACGATATACTACAATAATAATATTCAAATTCTACTTAATGGTATCTTTACTCAAATCATAAGTGATAATATATATATATGTATATATATATATATATATATCGTTAACAAGTTAACCCACGTATATATATTATCTTACCTCTAATACCATTTGATTACATATCAAATTTGAGTTCCCAACGAAATTCTAAATTCAATACAATTTCCATTAAACCATAATCATTTAAATAATCATCTTATTTTATTATCATAAAATTTAGCTATTATAATTATTATCTGAAAAATTCGGATATTACAATTCTTCCTTCCTTAAAATAAATTTCGTCCTCGAAATTTGATATATATAATTAATGAAAATAAATTTTAGATGTAACAAATACATAACAGAATTTAATTTTTCACTGTTTCGAACATCGAAAAATTAAACACACCAAACCACAAGAGTTTTGGTAGAATAGATGAAACTGGGATTTAGAGGTATTGGGAAGCGATGGCTTATTGGAGACAAATAACTGACAATGTAACAAATAAAATTGAATAACTAATGGCTAGAGAAGGATACCTAGTCGTGAGAATAATACTGAATTATTAAGTATATATCCTATGAATGTCTGAGTATTACAGTTCTACCCTTCTAAAAAAAATTTCGACCTCGAAATTAATAATTAAGCATAAATGAAATAACATAAAAAAAAAAAACAAATTCAAAATGAAACTTTAGACTTCACGGATTAGGAGAAACATAATGTTTTTTTTTTTTTTTTTTTTTTTTTTTTTTTTTTTTTGAAAACGGAAAATTTATATGAATACATTTAAGATGACTAATAAAAAAAATGGTAAATAAAGACATTAGCATGCACTCAATAGCTAAATCTAAAAACAATTAACTGACGCATGTGACTTATAAGTTGAACAAGTAGTAGCCAATCAGACACTTCGAAAAACCCAAGACTTAAATATAAAAATTCAAACACACGTCTTGAATGTTAATATAAATTTCTTAACTCGTATATAGTTAATTAAATAAATAACAAAAGGCACGTAACACTAGCACAGAATAGTGAAAACTTAGGATGTCATATTAGAGTATTAGAGAAACATTTATCGGCACAATGGGATTTTAGTAGCACACATACATACCTGTAAATTCACGATTACGTTCGCGACCATAATCGTCAATTTACCTTACGATTGTGTCCTAACTGTCCTTCCATTATGCACCTTAAAGACACGACTTAGCTTATAACAAAAAAAAATGACGTGACGACAGGCTAATTAAGAAATGATGTTTATTCAAATGTATAATTATTTCGGAAAACGTCGAGAGGCGTGCATGGTAGCAAAGTCTGAATCGAGCATAGAGGGCTATGTCAAAGTCGTGATCCTTTTAGTTGTGTCAAACGTTGTCTTCAAAAGTCATTTCTATATTTGTATAGTGTAAGCATGAACAATTTATTCAACTAAATGAAATCCGGAAAGTCAGAGATTGACGTAGGTGCCTAGAAAGGACTCTAAAAATAGACCGAAAATCACAAAATGATCGGCACGAAGATTGATATGAAATATTAATCCTAACCCAACGTCTACCCATTATCTCACAAGTCAGATTTTAAGGTTTAAGTTTTCTACAGGAAAGAGCCTTAGCTCTGATACCATAACTGTAACACCCCAACTCGGAACGGGCTGGCGTGTTACTATTACAGATATCAAATCAACGCCACAATCCAAAATACAAAAAAAATCAATGCAACCTATGTTTGAACTTCATTATTATCTCTCATCACTAAATTCCCAGAATCCCGTATTACCTGAAAACAAAATAAGAAAAACAAAACAAGAAAACACGGCTGAGCCAAAAATTGCCCAGTAACGGAAAGAACAATAGTATAGGTAAGGACAGACGTAAGAGAATAAATATACGAACTTCAATTCAAACTTGAAACCAACCCTTTTTACCTAAACATATACTTAATAAAATTCGGATGTATGATCCGACACTTGGCCAGAACATGGTCAAACGCATGCGGAAATATATCAGAACTATAACAAAAACACCCAGAGCCAGAAACATATAACTTGTAACATATAATGTGTGACGTGTAACATATAACGTGTAACATTTAACTGAACTATAATTAAATGCGAAACATAATCCGATACACGATCGGGACGTAATCTGAATATACTCAAATTTAATCAAATGCATATACACATATCAAAACGGACCAGAAATATAGCGAAACAAAATATAATTACTAAAATACACGACGATGATGTTAAAATAAATAGGTCGTGTAATACGGAAGCACCCAGAGCCGAAACAGAGGGGTACACAGCTAGCTAGTCCATGCACCAAAGAGACGGTGTGGGTGGCGTGCACACATTGTTCCATCTCAAACAGAAGTCAGGATTCAGGAGTCAGAAGTCGGAGCTAAGATCGATCTATACGCCTCTAAGTGGCCAAGGTACTACATGAGTACTTTCAGAGACGCCGTGAACTTTGATTACGCACTGTCACGATAAGTGCCATGTCAGGAGTTAGGAGTCAGGAGTCGGAGCTAAGATCGATCTATACGCCTCCAAGTGGCCCTAATACTTCACAAGTACTAGTTAGAGACGCCGTGAACTTTGATTACGCACTGTCACGATAAGTGCCATGTCGTTGACGCCCCAACGACAAGTCAGAAATGCTCGGGTAACAGAGTACTGAACTAAAGTCGTATAACTAAATTATATTATATAAAATAACTGAACTCAAAATATAACCGACGCGTAACGAAAATCCGTACTACAAAGTAACGGAATAGAGTCAATACTAAAAGTGAACAAAAACAGAATCCGTACTCTGAAGTAACGAAATATAATTAATACTAAGAGGAAACAAAAACAGAATCCGTACTACGAAGTAACGGAATGTATATATAATACTAAGAGTAAACGATAACAGATTCCGTACTACCAAGTAACAGAATATAATTAATACTAAGAGAAAACAAAAACAGAAACCGTACTACGAAGTAACAAGAAATAGAATCCGTACTACGAAGGAACAAAATATCATACTATGAGTAACAAAAACGGAAACCGTACTACCAAGTAACAGAATATAATTAATACTAAGAGTAACAAAAACAGAAACCGTACCTTAGTTAGAAAGACAAAACAACTCAATTTGTCTTTAACAGCAAAGAGAACCTACAATTTAATTACGGTTCACATAAACCATACATAACTAAATTCAGTTGTATGATTGGGTGACTATTAGGTTTCCGACAACATGGACTTTCTTTCCTTTTTGTTTATTTATTATAGTTATTAAATAATAAACTTTTATGGTTATACAAAGACTATCAAATTGATCATGAACATAGAGTTTCCTCATACTTTTTATATTTAAATATTATATTTTATTTATGAAGCATTTAGTCCTACGTCAAGAGCTTGACTTTTAAACACTTAACATATTTTGTATATTCTTATAAGCAAGCATGCCGTGAAGCACGGAAACTGACAAAACTCTTGAATGACAAAAACATTTTCTTCAACAAAATCGAATTCCAATTTAACATCTTAGTCGCCGGAAACTAATCGATCAAAATTTTAAGAACCATATTCAACCAAACGAACGATTTATCAAAGAGTAGGCTGTTACCTTCAAGGTGGGGGATTCACGGTGGCGGTACATAGCGGCTTAATGCGGAAACACAGAGAGCGGAGGCGAACGGTGGTGTGTGACTACCAGCGGAGTCAGCGAGAACTCGAGGTGGCTGCGGTGCCCACGTTTCTCCGGCGAGTTGTAGGGATTACGGTGGTGGTGTTGACGGCAGGGAAAGATTAAGATTTATTGGATTTTTAATCAATGAACATTCCTTGGAATTGTTATCGTATGTATCTATATTAACGAATTTGAAACAAAATCAAATCCCGATATAGCCGTATGGTTTGTTGAGATAGCCTTACGTAAGTCGGCTGTGAAGAGATGCAGATCATGTGTTCTTCAAACTGGTTTTCACGAAAAGGCAATAATGGTCCCTCTACTTTGTTTCATAATTTATTTCCACATTTACTTAGCAAACATTTTACTTTAGTGTTTGTTTTAAGTAACCTTTTACTTTTGGTTATTATTACTCATGTGTATGTTAAAATAGTATTTATGTTAAAAAGTTTAGCTTATATTTCATTAACGTTCTACCCATTTACGAGATACTAACACTTTTAATTAATGATGTACTTGGAGGTGATAAGACTAGTTCAAAAATTATATCTTGAAATTTTAGGATTAGGTGTGCTTATTATCTATCTATTTATTTAAATTGTTTATTTATATGAGTTTGCAACGATATACTACAATAATAATATTCAAATTCTACTTAATGGTATCTTTACTCAAATCATAAGTGATAATATATATATATGTATATATATATATATATCGTTAACAAGTTAACCCACGTATATATATTATCTTACCTCTAATACCATTTGATTACATATCAAATTTGAGTTCCCAACGAAATTCTAAATTCAATACAATTTCCATTAAACCATAATCATTTAAATAATCATCTTATTTTATTATCATAAAATTTAGCTATTATAATTATTATCTGAAAAATTCGGATATTACAATTCTTCCTTCCTTAAAATAAATTTCGTCCTCGAAATTTGATATATATAATTAATGAAAATAAATTTTAGATGTAACAAATACATAACAGAATTTAATTTTTCACTGTTTCGAACATCGAAAAATTAAACACACCAAACCACAAGAGTTTTGGTAGAATAGATGAAACTGGGATTTAGAGGTATTGGGAAGCGATGGCTTATTGGAGACAAATAACTGACAATGTAACAAATAAAATTGAATAACTAATGGCTAGAGAAGGATACCTAGTCGTGAGAATAATACTGAATTATTAAGTATATATCCTATGAATGTCTGAGTATTACAGTTCTACCCTTCTAAAAAAAATTTCGACCTCGAAATTAATAATTAAGCATAAATGAAATAACATAAAAAAAAAAAAACAAATTCAAAATGAAACTTTAGACTTCACGGATTAGGAGAAACATAATGTTTTTTTTTTTTTTTTTTTTTTTTTTTTTTTTTTTTTTTTGAAAACGGAAAATTTATATGAATACATTTAAGATGACTAATAAAAAAAATGGTAAATAAAGACATTAGCATGCACTCAATAGCTAAATCTAAAAACAATTAACTGACGCATGTGACTTATAAGTTGAACAAGTAGTAGCCAATCAGACACTTCGAAAAACCCAAGACTTAAATATAAAAATTCAAACACACGTCTTGAATGTTAATATAAATTTCTTAACTCGTATATAGTTAATTAAATAAATAACAAAAGGCACGTAACACTAGCACAGAATAGTGAAAACTTAGGATGTCATATTAGAGTATTAGAGAAACATTTATCGGCACAATGGGATTTTAGTAGCACACATACATACCTGTAAATTCACGATTACGTTCGCGACCATAATCGTCAATTTACCTTACGATTGTGTCCTAACTGTCCTTCCATTATGCACCTTAAAGACACGACTTAGCTTATAACAAAAAAAAATGACGTGACGACAGGCTAATTAAGAAATGATGTTTATTCAAATGTATAATTATTTCGGAAAACGTCGAGAGGCGTGCATGGTAGCAAAGTCTGAATCGAGCATAGAGGGCTATGTCAAAGTCGTGATCCTTTTAGTTGTGTCAAACGTTGTCTTCAAAAGTCATTTCTATATTTGTATAGTGTAAGCATGAACAATTTATTCAACTAAATGAAATCCGGAAAGTCAGAGATTGACGTAGGTGCCTAGAAAGGACTCTAAAAATAGACCGAAAATCACAAAATGATCGGCACGAAGATTGATATGAAATATTAATCCTAACCCAACGTCTACCCATTATCTCACAAGTCAGATTTTAAGGTTTAAGTTTTCTACAGGAAAGAGCCTTAGCTCTGATACCATAACTGTAACACCCCAACTCGGAACGGGCTGGCGTGTTACTATTACAGATATCAAATCAACGCCACAATCCAAAATACAAAAAAAATCAATGCAACCTATGTTTGAACTTCATTATTATCTCTCATCACTAAATTCCCAGAATCCCGTATTACCTGAAAACAAAATAAGAAAAACAAAACAAGAAAACACGGCTGAGCCAAAAATTGCCCAGTAACGGAAAGAACAATAGTATAGGTAAGGACAGACGTAAGAGAATAAATATACGAACTTCAATTCAAACTTGAAACCAACCCTTTTTACCTAAACATATACTTAATAAAATTCGGATGTATGATCCGACACTTGGCCAGAACATGGTCAAACGCATGCGGAAATATATCAGAACTATAACAAAAACACCCAGAGCCAGAAACATATAACTTGTAACATATAATGTGTGACGTGTAACATATAACGTGTAACATTTAACTGAACTATAATTAAATGCGAAACATAATCCGATACACGATCGGGACGTAATCTGAATATACTCAAATTTAATCAAATGCATATACACATATCAAAACGGACCAGAAATATAGCGAAACAAAATATAATTACTAAAATACACGACGATGATGTTAAAATAAATAGGTCGTGTAATACGGAAGCACCCAGAGCCGAAACAGAGGGGTACACAGCTAGCTAGTCCATGCACCAAAGAGACGGTGTGGGTGGCGTGCACACATTGTTCCATCTCAAACAGAAGTCAGGAGTCAGGAGTCAGAAGTCGGAGCTAAGATCGATCTATACGCCTCTAAGTGGCCAAGGTACTACATGAGTACTTTCAGAGACGCCGTGAACTTTGATTACGCACTGTCACGATAAGTGCCATGTCAGGAGTCAGGAGTCAGGAGTCGGAGCTAAGATCGATCTATACGCCTCCAAGTGGCCCTAATACTTCACAAGTACTAGTTAGAGACGCCGTGAACTTTGATTACGCACTGTCACGATAAGTGCCATGTCGTTGACGCCCCAACGACAAGTCAGAAATGCTCGGGTAACAGAGTACTGAACTAAAGTCGTATAACTAAATTATATTATATAAAATAACTGAACTCAAAATATAACCGACGCGTAACGAAAATCCGTACTACAAAGTAACGGAATAGAGTCAATACTAAAAGTGAACAAAAACAGAATCCGTACTCTGAAGTAACGAAATATAATTAATACTAAGAGGAAACAAAAACAGAATCCGTACTACGAAGTAACGGAATGTATATATAATACTAAGAGTAAACGATAACAGATTCCGTACTACCAAGTAACAGAATATAATTAATACTAAGAGAAAACAAAAACAGAAACCGTACTACGAAGTAACAAGAAATAGAATCCGTACTACGAAGGAACAAAATATCATACTATGAGTAACAAAAACGGAAACCGTACTACCAAGTAACAGAATATAATTAATACTAAGAGTAACAAAAACAGAAACCGTACCTTAGTTAGAAAGACAAAACAACTCAATTTGTCTTTAACAGCAAAGAGAACCTACAATTTAATTACGGTTCACATAAACCATACATAACTAAATTCAGTTGTATGATTGGGTGACTATTAGGTTTCCGACAACATGGACTTTCTTTCCTTTTTGTTTATTTATTATAGTTATTAAATAATAAACTTTTATGGTTATACAAAGACTATCAAATTGATCATTTCCTCATACTTTTTATATTTAAATATTATATTTTATTTATGAAGCATTTAGTCCTACGTCAAGAGCTTGACTTTTAAACACTTAACATATTTTGTATATTCTTATAAGCAAGCATGCCGTGAAGCACGGAAACTGACAAAACTCTTGAATGACAAAAACATTTTCTTCAACAAAATCGAATTCCAATTTAACATCTTAGTCGCCGGAAACTAATCGATCAAAATTTTAAGAACCATATTCAACCAAACGAACGATTTATCAAAGAGTAGGCTGTTACCTTCAAGGTGGGGGATTCACGGTGGCGGTACATAGCGGCTTAATGCGGAAACACAGAGAGCGGAGGCGAACGGTGGTGTGTGACTACCCGCGGAGTCAGCGAGAACTCGAGGTGGCTGCGGTGCCCACGTTTCTCCGGCGAGTTGTAGGGATTACGGTGGTGGTGTTGACGGCAGGGAAAGATTAAGATTTATCGGATTTTTAATCAATGAACATTCCTTGGAATTGTTATCGTATGTATCTATATTAACGAATTTGAAACAAAATCAAATCCCGATATAGCCGTATGGTTTGTTGAGATAGCCTTACGTAAGTCGGCTGTGAAGAGATGCAGATCATGTGTTCTTCAAACTGGTTTTCACGAAAAGGCAATAATGGTCCCTCTACTTTGTTTCATAATTTATTTCCACATTTACTTAGCAAACATTTTACTTTAGTGTTTGTTTTAAGTAACCTTTTACTTTTGGTTATTATTACTCATGTGTATGTTAAAATAGTATTTATGTTAAAAAGTTTAGCTTATATTTCATTAACGTTCTAACCCATTTACGAGATACTAACACTTTTAATTAATGATGTACTTGGAGGTGATAAGACTAGTTCAAAAATTATATCTTGAAATTTTAGGATTAGGTGTGCTTATTATCTATCTATTTATTTAAATTGTTTATTTATATGAGTTTGCAACGATATACTACAATAATAATATTCAAATTCTACTTAATGGTATCTTTACTCAAATCATAAGTGATAATATATATATATGTATATATATATATATATATCGTTAACAAGTTAACCCACGTATATATATTATCTTACCTCTAATACCATTTGATTACATATCAAATTTGAGTTCCCAACGAAATTCTAAATTCAATACAATTTCCATTAAACCATAATCATTTAAATAATCATATTATTTTATTATCATAAAATTTAGCTATTATAATTATTATCTGAAAAATTCGGACATTACACGTTTAGTCTCGGGTCTTGAAATTTTACACAACACTTATTTTGACAGTAAGAAATTTTACAAAAATTTTCCAGATTTAATTTTATATTTACATTTATTTATCTATTTTTAATCATCATTAAAACACTAAATATGTCAAAAATACCAAAAACTTTAGAAAAATCCCAAATTTTTCCGGGATGATCCATGCCATCCTCATAACTCCCTGGAATTTTTCCAGAACCCAAAAGTCATTTTTCAAGCCATTTCACAAAAACCGAGCTAGAAAGCCCTAGAACTAGTTTTACCGAAAAGCCTACTTAGACTTCTCCAATGAACCTGAAATTTTGTGTGTGACTTTTATATGTTATAAACAGCTTATCTTAAATTTTCCAGAATTTTTCATGATGTTTAGATATTTTTCACCATTTTTGGCCAAAACCGAGCATTAAATTCACCAAATATTCATCCTTTATCCAAAAATTACCAAAAATTCACAGATCTCATATTTTCATGTGTAGATCATCTCTGTGAAATTTCATGACCCGACTCTAAGCACACTACAATCTGTCCAAAATCATAGAACCACACGAAAACCGAACTATCTTGTGTTTTCTAGCGTTAGATCGCAAAGATCTTGGTTTCTAGCCTTTGCTAGCCACTAGATACAACACTTACAAGCACAATAACACCATACCAAGCAAGTTACACCAACAATCAAACCATTTCTTTCATAGTGTCGGTTTTGATATAAAAACAAAGGTTTTAATCGTAAAAATCCGTTCTCGACTCTTTTTACTCATTTCTTGGACCAAGATCCCTTGTATAACTTGTATACATCTCTTGATCATGCAAGAGTCGGTTTCATCTCGGGTTTTCACCCGTCTTTCACATGGAAACTCATTTTACAAGATTTCAACCGTAAAATTTCGTTCTAAACTCTTTTAACTCATTACTTGGATCGAGATCCTTTGTATAACTTGTATACATCACTTGATCATGCGAGAATCGGTTTCAACTCGGGTTTTCACCCATTTTTACATTTGAAACCTCCTTTTCTCAAGATCATGAAGTTGGAAACAAGATTCAAGCATTAAAACATGTGTTATACCTTGAGTTCTTGCCTAAAAAGCTTGGGTTTTGGATGGATGATGAAGAGGTTGAGAGGATTTTGGGAGAAATAATGTGGAAAAAAGAAAAGTGAAGTGTGTGTGTGACTAGCATGGACCGATCGGTCCATGTTAAGTGAGTGGGGGGGCCCACATCTCCAACCATGGCCACATATTCGGATTGCGTAATCCGGATAATGTTGTGGATAATCTGGTTCAGTTCGTTTCTCGGTTAAATGCTTAATTCCGCTCAAAACGAGTCCAAAACAGTCGTTTTTCGGCTTAAAATTTAAATTTATATAAAACTGATTTAAAAACTTTACCCATGACATTAAATGACTTAACACATCGTATTGTCGGTATTTGTGCATCTTTTTCGGCTTGATCGATCGTCTCTTGCTTGGTTTGATGTTAAAGGTTTCGTTTATCGTACCGACGTACTAATAAATCGAAATCCTTTTTCTGTGCCATAATTCACTTATCCCGAAACTTTAATACTTCGTAAATATCACTAAACATTATATACTTCGTCTATAATGTAATTCCCGATTCGTTCGGGTTTCAATAACCGATCATCGGTTAATCGTAATTCTAATACGACTAACTGTTCATTCGAGTATAATTCGAACTGTGAATCTTATATACTCGTGTAAACACATTGTATTTCATATATTCAGTATTGAATAACACATAAGTAGTATATTCCGGCTAGGGTATACCTGAATTTGCCGGAATCGTTACATTCTCCCCCGTTATAAAAATTTCGTCCTCGAAATTTTACGCGTCTACTACTTCCTTTTGAGGGAATAGATGGGGGTATCTCTTCCGAAATTCGTCCTTTCGTTCCCCTGTATATTCTGGGCCTCGTTGCGAATTCCATCTAACTCTGACCAACGAGATCTTATTGCGTCTAAGTTGCTTGATTTTCCCATCTACTATTCTACGGGCTCCTCTACAATGTTGAGCTTATCATTTATTTGGACACCCTCTAAAGGTAACACCGATGTCTCATCCAACAGACACCGTTTCAGGTTCGACACGTGAAACACGTTGTGAACTGCACTCAGTTCATCAGGCAGTTCTAATCTGTATGCTACAGAACCGATTTTCGCAGTAATATCGAATGGTCCAATATATCTAGGGGCTAACTTCCCCGCCTTGCCAAATCTAACCACACCCTTCCACGGTGATACTTTCAAATACACTTTATCACCTTCCTCAAATGATAACGGTTTTCTACGGTTATCTGCATAACTCTTCTGCCGATCCCGCGCGGCCTTAAGATTGTTTTTAATTTCAAGAATTTTGCTGGTCGTTTCCTGGACCAGATCTGATCTAATAACCTGTGCGTCGCCCACTTCAGTCCAGCAGAGTGGCGATCGGCATTTCCGTCCATACAATGCTTCGTAAGGTGCTGCCTTTATACTGCTATGGTAACTGTTATTATAGGAAAATTCAACGAGTGGGAGATGTTGATCCCAATTTCCCTTAAAATCCAGTACGCATGCACGAAGCAAATCCTCCAGGGTTTGAATGGTCCTCTCAGACTGACCGTCGGTCTGAGGGTGGTAGGCTGTGCTTAAATTAATACGCGTTCCCAGCGCTTCTTGCACAGCTTGCCAAAGCTTGGAGGTGAAATGGCTATCCCGATCAGAGATGATTGAGATGGGTAGCCCATGGCGAGACACAATTTCATTTATATAAATCTGCGCAAGTCTCTCCGTGTTATAATTATTTCTAATCGGGATAAAATGTGCCTATTTGGTTAATCGATCCACGACTACCCAAATTGCATCATGTCCTCGGGACGTCTTGGGGAGGTGGGTCACAAAGTCCATCGTGATCTGCTCCCACTTCCATTCGGGAATTTCCGGTTGTTGTAACATTCCCGAAGGTTTCTGGTGCTCCGCCTTAACCCTCGCACACGTCGTACACTTGCCGACGTATGTGGCTATTTCCTTTTTCATACCCGGCCACCAGTAGAACTCCTTCACATCCTCCAAATCCAATTTTTGAAATAGAGAATTTCGTCCACGCGCTGTTCGAACTTCTTCTCGTTACCGTAAAGTCCCTCTTTTTCCAATTGTTCCTCTTTCAACGCCTCGCGTTGAGCGACTCGAATCAAATCCGAAAGGTTCGACTGGACTATCATCCCCAGCTCTCGCACTCGCAATGGCTTAACCCGATCCTTCCTACTCAAGGCATCGGCTACGACGTTAGCCTTGCCGGGGTGATAACGGATGTCACAGTCATAGTCGCTTAATAATTCGACCCATCTTCGTTGTCTCATATTCAGTTCTTTCTGATCGAATATGTGTTGCAAACTTTTATGATCGGTGAAGATGGTGCACTTTGTACCGTAGAGATAATGTCTCCAGATTTTGAGTGCAAAGATAACCGCTCCCAGTTCTAAGTCATGGGTAGTGTAATTTTTCTCGTGTATTTTTAACTGTCGGGAAGCATAGGCTATGACTTTATTATTCTGCATCAACACACATCCCAACCCTCTCCGGGATGCGTCACCATACACGACAAAACCATCGTCTCCGTCGGGGAGACTTAAGATTGGCGCTTGGCACAATCTTTGTTTTAGCGTTTGAAACGCCGTTTCCTGCTCTTCACCCCAATCATACTTTTGATCCTTTTGGGTCAGCATGGTTAAAGGTTGGGCAATGCTGGAAAAGTTTTCTATAAATCGACGATAATATCCAGCTAACCCTAAGAATTGGCGGATTTCCTTTGGTGATTTAGGCGCTTGCCAACTCTTAACTGCTTCAACTTTACTTGGATCAACGTGTATTCCTTGATGGTTTATGACGTGACCAAGGAATTGCACTTCTTGTAACCAGAAGTTACACTTGGAGAATTTTGCATACAACTTCTCCTGATTAAGAAGTTCTAAAATTAATCTCAAGTGTTGCTCGTGCTCTCCTTTACTCTTCGAGTAAATCAAAATATCGTCAATAAACACGATGACGAATTTATCGAGGTAGGGTTTACAGACTCGATTCATGAGATCCATGAATACTGCTGGCGCATTTGTTAGCCCGAAGGGCATAACTAAGAACTCGTAATGGCCGTAGCGAGTCCGGAATGCGGTTTTTGGGACATCCTCCTCCTGGATTCTAACCTGATGGTATCCCGATCTAAGATCTATTTTTGAGAAGTAGCTCGCACCTTGTAGTTGGTCGAACAGATCATCGATTCGGGGGAGAGGATACCTATTTTTGATTGTCAACTTGTTCAGCTCCCTGTAATCAATGCACATTCTAAGGCTTCCGTCCTTCTTTTTAACGAATAGTACCGGTGCGCCCCACGGAGAATAACTAGGACGAATAAATCCTTTATCCAACAATTCTTGCAACTGGTTGGATAATTCTTGCATCTCAGATGGTGCAAGTCGGTAAGGTGCCTTAGCAACAGGGCCAGCTTGAGGTAACAGGTCGATTCTGAATTCGACCTGTCGGGTTGGCGGTAATCCAGGCGGTTCCTCTGGGAAAACTTGTGGAAATTCGCGTACCACTGGAATATCGTCCACCCGTTTTTCCTCAGAATCAGTGGCCGTCAGGCTCGCTAGATACGCCACACATCCCTGACGTATATATTTTAACACCTTGAGGTGGGATATAAATGGTATCATGGTGCCGGATTTTTCTCCTTGCACTAATACCTCCTCGTCATCCGACACCCGGATCTTGACGATTTTCTTTTCACAGTTTATTTCTACCCTGTTACGTGCTAACCAATCCATTCCCACTATCACGTCAAAACTACCCAATTCTACCGGTAACAAGTCAATCAGAAAGGATTGTTCGTTCAGAATGAAAGGGCAATTCCGAACTATCTGATTAACTATCATGGTTTTACCGTTAGCGACTTCTACGGTGTAAGGTTCTATGGTTTCACCAATAGGAAGGTTTGCTATCGAAAGGAATCTAACGGAGACAAAACTTCTATCGGCACCTGTATCAAATAATACAGAAGCGTAATGATCAGAGACGAGGAATGTACCTGTCACTACGCTGGGGTCCTGGCGTGCCTCGTTCGCCCCCATCACGAATGCTCGGCCTCGCGCCGGATTGGACGACGATGCCTGACCCGCGGGTTGCCGCCCATTTCCTCCCTGGTTCAGCTTCGGACAGTTTCTTTTAAAGTGATCCGTGCTGCCGCATTCATAGCAAGCACGGCTGGTGGTCACCATTTGGTTTCCTTGCGGGTTCTGCTGTCGGGCTGGTTGAGTCCTAAATGGTTGCGCACGGATAGGTTGTGGTTGTCGGTTCAGGTTGTTCAGATTTGTCTTACAATTTGGTGCGTAGTGTCCAATCCTGCCACACCGGTGGCACACCACCTCTTTGCACACGCCACCATGGTGGTAACCACATTTCCCACACTTAGGAAACGTTCCCCTCTGCGGTTCTTGCCTTCCGCCCGAACTAGTCATGGCGTAGTTCTGGGCAGTGGGTCTAGCACGTTTACCTTGCTGCTTTTCCTGGGTCCTATGGTCATGTGAACTCCGCTTTCCTCCCGCGGACTCTCCCGCCACCTTCAGTGACCCGCTCCTTACGAAATCGTACGTTACGATACCCGCTTGCGTCACCGCACCCTCATATGTCTGGTGTCCCCCAGAATTGACTATACTCCTCACAACTGGAGTTAGCCCCCAAATATAACGCTCCACCCTCTTCGACTCCGGGGTGACCAACCATGGTACCAATCGCGCCAACTCATTAAACCGGTTTGTATAACCCAAGTGGTCCGCCCCCTGCATCTCCAGATTCCACAATTCATTTTCTAATTTCTGCAATTCGTTTCTCGGGCAGAAATGTTCCAATAGAAGAGCCTTGAGCTCTGTCCAAGTCATGCGGTTTGTCGTCGCCTGACCGCGAGTCTGCACTATGGTGTTCCACCATGTCAAGGCATGGTCCGTGAATGTGCAGGCAGCATACTTAACAACACAATCCTCGGGGCAATTGCTGATATTCACCACGGATTCTATTTTCTCGATCCATTTAACTAATCCATTTGGTCCTTCAGACCCGCTAAACTCTAGAGGTTTGCCCAACATAAAGTCCTTGATAGAACATCCCCTGGATGTACGAATCGGTTCCGTACGGTTCGTCTCCACCGTAGGTATAGGGCCATTACTATCTGTAACAACCACCCTAGGCGGTGCGTCATTACTCGGAATCGTGTTTTCATTCTGCGGAGGATTAGTATTTCGTTCCCCGTCATTATTGGTGGTCGTTTGATTGCTCGGAGGGGTTGGATTGGTCGAGTTGTTAATACTGGCGGCGATGCGCGATACTATATCTGGTATCGCCGCCTCCAACTGGCGAGCAATCAGACGGCTCACGTCTACTTCCGACAATTGGGCTGAACGTTTTGGTGCCATTCTACACAACATCAAGAAAATATATATAATCAATACAATTTCCAATCATAAAACACAACAAACATTCCATTCATTAATAAACGTTAGTACATATTACACAAACATCCGTTCACATCACTTTCCTGTCACTATTACATTAGATAAGCTTTCCTATATAGGGCCTATGTCGGCATCATCTCGACATAACCCGCAACGGGTCAGTGCTTGAATGATACCCAAAAGTATCTATACTGATATGCCCCAAAAGAAACCCACCCTAAGGGCCAGTGGTTGTATTATAACTAAACAAGATTCACTCCATGTTAGCATCACCACTAACTGCTTACACAGAGTATCAAAAAAATGTTCCCTGTCTAACCCCAACCCAAAACCAACTAAACACGGTGGTAAACCAACCCCACCAACATCGCCACCAACACCACCAACACGGCCATCATAACCCGAACCCGCATCTCCATCCGGCCAAGCATCCATTGGGAGTATGAGCACTCCCTCTTCAGCTGGGCAATCGCATACTGATGATCCAGTATGCAATCACCCAAGTACATCCTCCTCTGGACTCCCACCGTCAGGGCGGCGGAGTGCTCGTTCACCTGTTCGGTGAGCGTTCGGAGCCAGGCCGCCGCGTCCCGTTCCTGTCTCGGGAGACCCCACACAGGTAGAGTCGCAGGCTCGGGACGAGAGCTGGAGGACTCGCCCCTGCGTGTAGCAGGTCTGGGTGGGGGCGAGATAGGTCGGACAGGTGGGATACTGATCCGCCCCGTGAGGCGGGGTCCGAATCCAGGGGGTGCAGGAGCGACCTGTGGTGCGGGTGGGGTCGGGGATCTGGCAATCCTAGCTGGGGAGGACTGGCCGGAACTCCTAAAGCTAGCCTCGGAAGGCTCGGTGCTAGTTGCTACAAGTGGGCTCCCGGAGTCCCCGGAGCTGACCTCCTCCGGGTCCTCCTCGATCGACACACTGGGGGTTCTTGACATTTTACCTGCACACAAGTTAACAAACATATAGTTCTTTCCATAGTGTAATTCATAATCAAATTAACATGCACTTACTTATACAACTTGACCACATAACAATATTATCACATATTTGCACGTATGTTGCCAATTTTACCTAATAAAATCCCTCGTGACTTTCCCTGAATTCCCTCGTGCAGACAAGTCTGTTATTATGTTCCGGACCATAATAACCCACTTGTCCATCCAAGTTCATCCCGATCTCGTCACAATATATATTTAGTTGATATTCAGATCCTATAATACTTGAGCTACTGGTTATATTTTAGGTATCTTTTAAAGACATCCTAATTCTTTATAACCAATGGCTCTGATACCAAGTTCTGTAACACCCCGTAACCGCAGCGGAAACGTACACGGGATGCAACAGACACATCTGATATCAACAGCATTGCTTATAAAGAAAATACCACTACATTAATTTATATCATATTACATTGTTGCTAGTTTCGTTACTGTCTAGGTGTTACACACAAGTTTTACCGATAAGACATTAATATATTCATTACAAAATATAGATCAGCAAGCTTCCAACAAGTAGCACAGATCATTAAGCACATATCAATCATTCCAACTTGGGCATACCTAGAAAACATGTAAAGAAAACGGGTCAACTACGAATAGTCGGTGAGTTTCACTAATTTAAATAAACACTGACAGATCATTTTAATAATCATTTATTAGCAATGTAATTACGCTGGAAACTATGTTTCCCCAGTACGTTTTCATTAATCTTCTGGGAACTATGTTACCCCAGAACAATAATAACCTCTGGGAACTATGTTACCCCATAACAATAATAACCTCCGGGAACTATGTTACCCCAGAACAATAATAACCTCCGGGAACTATGTTACCCCAGAACAATAATAACCTCCGGGAACTATGTTACCCCAGAACAATAATAACCTCCGGGAACTATGTTACCCCAGAACAATAATAACCTCTGGGAACTATGTTACCCCAGAACAATCCCACACGATAAACAATTTATATATTCTGTGCATCAAACCATATATATATAAATATACAAGTGTTTCCATACGATCGGTATGTACTTAAATACTTTAATAAAGACATGCTTTCCGCCCCGGGAAAATATTTAAAACGGTTCATTAAAAGGGGCTCGTGAAAACTCACCTTTCTGTGAGTCGAGACGTGATACAATGAACTGCTATAAGCCTGGATCTGTAATATGATATCTAGTCGTTACTATATAATTCCCATAAATTAAATCCGTGTCAATCGGTACATCTGGGGACATTGTTAACCCAGTACTGTACTCGATCCGGGGACAATGTTAACCCCGTGACACTTCTAAGGACTCAGATTGTAACATTACTTAGAGTCTGACGGTCAAAATTATCATTTTTAGTTTTCCTTGATTTGCGTGCCTAGCACGGTCATCCGTTTTTAGTTTCAAAAATGAGTTTGTTCACACCCGACCCAAAAATGGTGTTTGACTGTTATTTTAGTTAAAGTGATGAAATTAGAGCTCGGTTTGGACACCCCGTTTGGCCGCGGGGCCCGTTTCCGTCATTTAGGTGCCGGAAACAGTAAAATCGGGTAAAATTACCCAAATCATCCGAATTATTTTCGGATGATTTACTTTTACTTAATTTACTTAGTTTTATGAAAATAGTCCATTTTTAGGGTTTTTATGCACCAGTCAGCTCGCTTATGCGAACTTTTTCCGGTTTACACGTTTTAAGCTTTAGAAATTTGTTTTTATGTTCTTTTTAGCACAAATAATTACCCGTTTAGTCTCGGGTCTTGAAATTTTACACAACACTTATTTTGACAGTAAGAAATTTTACAAAAATTTTCCAGATTTAATTTTTATATTTACATTTATTTATCTATTTTTAATCATCATTAAAACACTAAATATGTCAAAAATACCAAAAGACTTTAGAAAAATCCCAAATTTTTCCGGGATGATCCATACCATCCTCATAACTCCCTGGAATTTTTCCAGAACCCAAAACTCATTTTTCAAGCCATTTTCACAAAATCCGAGCTAGAAAGCCCTAGAACTCGTTTTACCGAAAAGTCTACTTAGACTTCTCCAATGAACCTGAAATTTTGTGTGTGACTTTTATATGTTATAAAAAGCTTATCTTAAATTTTCCAGAATTTTTCATGATGTTTAGCTATTTTTCACCATTTTTGGCCAAAACCGAGCATTAAATTCACCAAATATTCATCCTTTATCCAAAAATTACCAAAAATTCACAGATCTCATATTTTCATGTGTAGATCATCTCTGTGAAATTTCATGACCCGACTCTAAGCACACTACAATCTGTCCAAAATCATAGAACCACACGAAAACCGAACTATCTTGTGTTTTCTAGCGTTAGATCGCAAAGATCTTGGTTTCTAGCCTTTGCTAGCCACTAGATACAACACTTACAAGCACAATAACACCATACCAAGCAAGTTACACCAACAATCAAACCATTTCTTTCATAGTGTCGGTTTTGATATAAAAACAAAGGTTTTAATCGTAAAAATCCGTTCTCGACTCTTTTTACTCATTTCTTGGACCAAGATCCCTTGTATAACTTGTATACATCTCTTGATCATGCAAGAGTCGGTTTCATCTCGGGTTTTCACCCGTCTTTCACATGGAAACTCATTTTACAAGATTTCAACCGTAAAATTTCGTTCTAAACTCTTTTAACTCATTACTTGGATCAAGATCCTTTGTATAACTTGTATACATCACTTGATCATGCGAGAATCGGTTTCAACTCGGGTTTTCACCCATTTTTACATTTGAAACCTCCTTTTCTCAAGATCATGAAGTTGGAAACAAGATTCAAGCATTAAAACATGTGTTATACCTTGAGTTCTTGCCTAAAAAGCTTGGGTTTTGGATGGATGATGAAGAGGTTGAGAGGATTTTGGGAGAAATAATGTGGAAAAAAGAAAAGTGAAGTGTGTGTGTGACTAGCATGGACCGATCGGTCCATGTTAAGTGAGTGGGGGGGCCCACATCTCCAACCATGGCCACATATTCGGATTGCGTAATCCGGATAATGTTGTGGATAATCTGGTTCAGTTCGTTTCTCGGTTAAATGCTTAATTCCGCTCAAAACGAGTCCAAAACAGTCGTTTTTCGGCTTAAAATTTAAATTTATATAAAACTGATTTAAAAACTTTAAAAACTTAACCCATGACATTAAATGACTTAACACATCGTATTGTCGGTATTTGTGCATCTTTTTCGGCTTGATCGATCGTCTCTTGCTTGGTTTGATGTTAAAGGTTTCGTTTATCGTACCGACGTACTAATAAATCGAAATCCTTTTTCTGTGCCATAATTCACTTATCCCGAAACATTAATACTTCGTAAACATCACTAAACATTATATACTTCGTCTATAATGTAATTCCCGATTCGTTCGGGTTTCAATAACCGATCATCGGTTAATCGTAATTCTAATACGACTAACTGTTCATTCGAGTATAATTCGTACTGTGAATCTTATATACTCGTGTAAACACATTGTAATTCATATATTCAGTATTGAATAACACGTAAGTAGTATATTCCGGCTAGGGTATACCTGAATTTGCCGGAATCGTTACAAAAACCATGCTAATACCCAATTGTTGGCCTCCATTCGGAGTGAATTTCAATCTTGCATACAACAACTAGTCACTCAAAAGCCACCAGTCACTCAAAGCTCAAGCACTCAAGAGGGTATAACTACCTCTAACCCAGAGCTTGTTGAGCTAAAATACTTTATTACTTCTCAATTCCAAATATTTCAAACCAAAGTCAACACTGATACCACCATGCTTAGAAACTTACTTTAACACTCTTGCTAATGAATTAACAAAGCAAATGGTGGAGCAAAGAAACCAACTGGTAGAAATTACTGGAATTACTCCTCTTGTACCATGGTTTCTAGAGTAAGATCAGGTTGTTGATGATGCCAAAAATGATAAGAATGTTCTTGATGCTTCAAAAAAGGAAGCTGAGAAGAAACCTGATGACAAAGCAAATTAAACTGCTAAAGAAGCTACTAAACTGAAAGAAATGTTAAAAACGAAAAGGGAAGCAAAAGATATGGCATTAGTCAAACAACTAAGAGAAAAGGCAAAAGAAACGGGCCCTTCAAATACAAAAAGGTTCAATTTTGTGTCCAAAGGTGGAAGGAAAGGTGAAAAAACAAAGAAAAGACCAGTAGTTTCATAAACTATTGATGAATCTGAAGACATATCAGAAGTTCTTCAAACTATGATCAATCAGTTGTTAAAACTTTAGGCTTTAGTTGATTCAAGACCGCAATTAACAAAACTGCGATGCTACTACAAACCAAACTGTTGGTGATCTACAAGCACCAACAGTAGTCTTAGAGACTGTTGATGCACCCAAGGTAACGCAAGAACCAACTGCTATTCCAAAAGTGGTTGAAACCTTGAAGTCAAAGCCTACTCAAATAAAGGGCTCTGAAAGTAGTTTGAAAAAGAATAAAGCTAATCTTGCCTGAAGAGGAAGATTCACCACCAACTCCACCTGCCAAGAAATTCAAGCCAAAAACTGTTGAAGACTTAATCAGTCATAAAGAACAAGAGGCTACAATAACATTGGCAGAAGTTGATAAGAGAATGTATGCTGAAGAAGCTGCAAGTGTATATCAGAAGGAGCTTCTGAAGAAAATAGACTTGGAACAAGATGCTTATAAGCTAAGCCTGAAAGTCTTAGATAGACCAATAGTTGACAAACAGTTGCTGATGGAAGCAAGGAAAGGTGCTCTTATTTGGCTGAAAGAACATGCAAAGTATAAAGTCACTCTCTAGACATTCAAATGGTGGACCTATGAAGAGTAGCAAGCCGAATGTGGAAGGATTGAAAGGCTTATCAAATAAGACCCTAGTTTGGATCATCCTGAACCTGACTAGGATGTAGTAAATTCTAGGACCTCATAAGAAAACAAAGAGAGATCTTAAAGATGAAAATTGAATTGGCTGAGGCTAATTTTCATTCTAGAAAAGAGACTGCTAGATAGGGAATTGAAAGCCATGGTTGCTTACAGAGATCTTGTACAACAAAGAAAGAAGTATCCGAGTAAGTCCGTACACCCAAAGCTTTATCAACAATCAAACTCCCAAAAAGGCAAAGACTTGTTATCAACTGCTCTGATACTAAGCTCCGCACAAGAAAGCATAAATGTAAGACAGGTAGCCCTGTAAGCTTGAAGAAGACAATTGTTTGACGAAGAAGAACTACAAGCTATTGAGGTAATACACATAGATGCCAATATGGGATTTGTATATGATATTAATTCGATACCTTCCATGTCTTCTTTATCAAATTTGGACATTGCTTTTGTTGTTGCTCCAAGCCAATCAATTCCTAAAGTTATAAAATGGAGTAAACTCAAAAATAGCTCCTTTGTAATTTTGGAATTTGATTCTTGTAAAACACAAAGGGTGGATCTGGAAGATGTACCTATGCTGGAAGAAGAGTTGTTGCAATGTTTGCTAGATCTTCCTTTGGAAATGGATGTGAAAATATTACAATACGTTATACGAGCCAAGATCTAGCCACAATAGGATACATCAATGGTTAATGAGAGGATACATTAAGGAATACTTTATTGATAAGTTAAGGATTCATAGATTACATACGGTGAATACATTAGACACTGATCTTTTATACCAAATGAACAAGATCAGCCTATTTATAGGCCCAGGCCTCATTCGCTATGTAACACTAACGAATGAAGTGATCCCATAACGAATGACCTCCCATTTGCTAAGCATCCTTAGCGAATGGGCATTATTGTAACTAATGAGCCTTCATTCGCTACTCCTTTAGCGGATGAGCTATCTAACTTAACGAATGAGCTTAGTATAACAAATGAGCCCCATTCGCTATAAAATTCAAAGTGGATGGGCCATATTACATTATTGTAACATCCCGTTTTCTATTTTCGGTTAATAAACGAAAGTATGAGTTATTATGAGTCGGGCTAGTGTTGGGTTAAATGGAATTGGGTTATGGACTTGGGTTAGAGGAAAAGAGGAAAGACCATGGGGTAAGCCCATGATCCATAAATATATAAACCATAAACACCACTTAATTCCTCATTTACACATATTCCATACACCATTCAAAACACACACTTAACCCTTCTCTCTGTTCTCTCCTTATCTTAGCCGAAATCAAGAAGGAAACCAACCACTGATCCAAGATAATGATAGTATGATATTGTTTGAGCTTAAACCCGTTAGATATATTCACGAAACGACGAGCCAACACCGTTAAACCGTTTAAGTCACGAGATCCGGGTGGAATCGGGTATACACCGAACATATGATGAGCTCAGGGGTCACCCTAGCTCAGATCTGGATCGAACGAGACCAAAAACGGTGAAAAACGAGTTAAAACTCATTTTTTTTCGGCGAATCCGCGGTTTTCCGGCGGCGTCACCGGAAAGTTAATACGAGGTAAAGAATGTCAGGGAATGTTCTGACATTCCCTGACCTAACCCTAGTTCGCTATGGGAACTTAACGAATTAGAAGGTGATTCGTTAGTTGATTCACATAAGGGAGCACAACTAACTAGCTCTAGTTCGTCTTTGATTTGTTAAGGGAAAAGGGTAACGAATTACCCTTGATTCATTATGACCAGTTCGTTAGAAGAGATAACGAATTTGATGGACTAATTCGTTATATGGACTGGTTCGCAATGGAACTGATTCGTTAAGGATTCCAGTTCGTTAAAGGGTCCAATTTTCTATAGGAACCAGTTCGCTAAGATAAGCCAATTTATTATGAACCAGTAACGAATTAGAAGTTTAACGGAATGACAAGAACAGTCCCTGGACTTAGAAAAGAATGATTTAATTACAAAGAAGCCCTTGGACTTTTAAGTAGCAAATTAATTAATGATTCAAAATGCTAATGGAAAATGTGATAAGACAGATAATAGAAATAAAATTTTTCCAAGCTAACCTGGCAGCTCAACCTCAGCTAGGGGCTCTGCCCCTTGGACCCTGCTAGGGGCTGCCGCCCCTAGACCACGCTGCAAAAGGCGCTGCCACCGGACCCCCGTTCGTTGAGGGTTATAATTAGACTAGAAATGCGATATGGATAGTGATAGTAATTAACGCGCGTAATTGTTATACAGGTAGTCGTGCACATCTAAAGAGGGGAATAACCGTAAACGGTGAACGCAACCGCATTGAGGTGAGTTTCTAGCCCCACTTCCTTGTTATGTTTTCGGGGCTGTGTGCATACTCGATGTGATAGTTAATACACTTACCTTAAGTGGTAAGTGTATGCCTTGTATGATTTATGTATGATGATTGCTTGACGTTACGTGAACGATCTTCGGATATTGCATGTACCGTCAGCTGGTAGTTAAAGATATGATTGATACGTTGATGTAAGACATGATATATGTATGAATATATATATGATGTGTGCACATGTATATATGTATGTATGATATGTGTATGGTACATGAACGCTCTTCGGAGATTGCACGTATTGTCAAGGAAAGTATGTAAGAATAGGTATGGTGCAGTTGCATGAAACAAAGGGACCAGACCCTAATAATATCTGTGATGGTAGGGACCAGACCCTAATAATATATGTGACGGTAGAGACCAGACCACTAATAATATCTGTGATGTTAGGGACCAGACCCTTTATAATATCGGTGATGATAGGGACCAGACCCTTACAATATCTGTGAGGTTATAGGGCGGAAGGCTCTTTAAATAGGATGGATAGTTATATATGAAGAGTAAGTATGATTAATGAACACCCCTTCGGGCACGTGTGCAAGTATGAGAACAGATTGTATGATTGTATGATTAACTAGAACTCACTCAGCGTAGCTGACTTTTAGTATGCACGCAGGTGAGTAGATTGAGGCAGCTTGCATAAGAGGAAGCACATGGCATGAAGTTGAAGAAGGTGGCATCTCAAGAAATGTTATGTTATTTTAAAGACAATGTTTTATGTTTAAATAATTTGAATGCTTGTTAAGACAAGAAAGGATGGTTATGTAACATAATGGTTTGAATTTTTTAATATTCCGCGAATGTTTTTATTAACTCTGATATTATGAACTGTGTTTATGAGTAAATCCAACGTCCAAAGTATGGCACCGGTAACGGGGCCTTACAGGTTGGTATTATGGCAAAGTTCTAGAGATTTAAGCATCCTACATGCTCAGACTCAAACAGAGAATGGGATAAAAGTAAGAAAAGAAAGAAGATGCCAGTACGAGAATGCCATGTGTCACTCTAGCAAGCTAAGTGAAGGTAAAGTATGTGATCAACTTCACATGTAAAGTAGAATAATGTATGAATGATAGCTTAATTGCTAGGGATAGGAGTACACGATGATGTGAACTTCTTGACTGTCTAACTGTTAGAGGTAGAACCAGCACAGATAGACTCATGAAGGAAAGTGTATAGGACACGGAAAGTAACGCGATCAGCAAATCACAGCTGGCCACTGTTATTACCTGTTAGACTTACTATCCTTGTACTAAATGGTTCCCTAAATGATGACGTTTGTGTTTCCTTATAGAATACGAATGGCTGGAGCTAAGAAAGCTGCTAGAAAGGGAGGATGTACAAGACGTCGTGGTATGCCAGGTGTTGTCCGAGAACCGTCAGTAGAGGCAGCCACTAACAATGAAGGTGAAGGAAGTGCAGCTGGATGAAATCCGAGTAACAACGAGGGAGTTCAATTGTACCCCGCAATTCAAACGGCCATTGCTCAAGCGGTAGCAGCTGCTGTGAAAAACATGAATCCTGAAGGGTCTACTGGAGGCCGTGAAAGAATCACTAAAAGGGCGGAAGGAGATGGTAAGAAAAATGATGAAGGAGAGGGGGAAGAATCAAGCGTGGTTAAGTCAGTGAAGGTTGATGACAAGAAAAAGGGTCGTGGTGGATGCAACTATAAGTCTTTCAAAGGCTGTGATCCACCAAAGCTAACTGGCTTGGGAGACGCGATCGCTACTCTCCAATGGATAACCGCGATGGACAAAATTATCCGAATTAGCGAATGTCGTCGCGACCAAGCTGTGGGGTATGCTACCCAATCATTTGGTGAGGAGGCGATGTACTGGTGGGAGACAGTTGAGCAAAGGAAGAGTCGAGAAGAGATCAAGGCCTTCAGATGGGATGATCTGAAGGAGTTAGTGATGAAACGATTATGTGTTGATGCATAGGTAGAGAAGGTTGAGATGAAGTTCTTGAGTCTGAAGGCGGGTAAGATGACCCACTGCGAATACCTCACTGAATTCAACCGTCTGTCAAGGTTGGTGCCAGATATGGTGAACACTGTGGCCAAGCGGATCAAATGTTACCTTAGGGGACTGCCGCAGAATGTTCGCGTCTTGGTCAAGGCTGGTAGACCAGGTACTTTTGATTCTGCTGTGGGGCTCGCAGAAACAGTTTATGAGGACTTAACAGATGAGTTGGTTATAGAAGAGAAGAAAGATAAGAAGTGGGCCGCTCCTGCCAAACTACCTGGTACTCAGTTATGGAACCCCAAGAACAAGCAGGCAAGAGTTTGGGAAAAGTGGTCGGGTAAAACCTGCGGAAAGATGCATGGTGGTGAGTGCAAGTAGGGTAGAAGTTCTGATGTTTGTCCCAAATGTGGAAAGACTCATGGTGGAGGATGTAGGATGGGGTCTAATGCGTGTTACAAGTGTGGGAAGGTAGGGCATTATGCCAATGAGTGCAGTGCGAAGCCAGTATGTTAAAAATGTGGCAAGGCAGGCCATATGGCAAGGGAGTGCACTGATGGTGAGGCTGGAGGTAGTGGGAAGAAGGATTCTGATCAAGCGAGGCCAAGGACTAGAGCCTACATGTTGACCCAGGAACAAGCTAGACAGATTCCTGATGTTGTGACCGGTACATTCTTAGTAAACCGTATTTCTGCTTCAGTATTATTTGATTTGGGTGTGAATAGAAGTTTTGTAGCTACGACATTTAGTAAACTAGCTAAAATGAAATGTTGCCGAGTGTCTGAAACCTTCATAGTAGAAACCGCTAGTGACACCTCGGTGAAAATAATGAAAATGGTTAAGAATTGTAAGATATAATTAGAGGGACATGAGTTCCTTGTTACTTTGTATGTTATGACCTTAAGAGGGTTCGATGTAGTTTTGGGGATGGATTGGTTGTCTGAATACGAAGCTCAGATAGTATGTAAGAGTAGGATAATAAAGCTAAACTCCTTGGACGATAGTGCGGTGACGGTTTATGGTGATAAAGAAAGTTCAGGGTTAAACGTCATTTTCATGATAAAAGCCGAAGGTTTGTTAAAACGAGGGTGTGGTGCCTACCTGGCATATGTTGTCAACGCTACGGCCGAGACGAAAGAAATGAAAGATGTTCCTATCATGTGCGAGTACCCAGAAGTATTCCCTAAGGATCTTCCGTGGTTGCCACCGGAGCGTGAGATAGATTTCCAGATAGACTTAATACCAGGAGCCCAGCCCATTGCGAAAGCGCCTTACCGTCTAGCGCCATCTGAGATGAAGGAATTGATGTCCCAACTGCAAGAACTCCTCGACAAAGGTTTTATAAGGCCAAGTGTTTCCCCGTGGGGCGCACCAGTGTTATTCGTGAAGAAGAAGGATGGAAGTATGAGAATGTGCATAGACTATGGCGAGTTGAACAAGCTTACGGTAAAGAATAGAAATCCTTTGCCAAGGATTGATGATCTGTTTGACCAACTGCAAGGTTCAAGTTGGTTCTCACGAATAGATCTCAGATTATGCTATCATCAATTGACGGTGAAAGAGGCAGACATCCCCAACACAGCATTTCGGACGCGGTATGGACACTACGAGTTCCCTGTAATGTCATTCGGTCTAACGAATGCTCCCGCAGCATTTATGGACATGAAGAATAGGGTGTGTCGGCCAATGTTGGATAAGTCAGTTATCGTCTTCATCGAGGATATATTGATTTATTTCAGAAGCGAGTCTGATCATGCTGAGCATCTGAGAGGGGTATTGGAGACTCTGAAGAAAGAGAAGTTGTATGCTAAGTTTTCGAAATGCGCGTTCTGGTTGCGAGAAGTGCAATTTCTAGGTCACGTCATTAATCCTGAAGGGATTATGGTGGATCCAGCTAAGATTGAAGCGATAACTAATTGGAAGACTCCATAGAATCCGACTGATATACGAAGCTTCCTAGGGTTAGCTGGCTACTATAGGAGATTCATCGAAGGTTTCTCCAAGATAGCCGCACCGTTAACCGGTATGACCCGAAAGTCGATAGTATTCAGTTGGGGTAGGTTTCAAGAAGAGGCTTTTCAGGAGTTAAAGAAGAGACTCACGCAAGCTCCAATCCTTGCCTTACCCAATGGTGATGAGGATTTGGTTGTTTGTACAGATGCTTCGCGTCGTGGGTTAGGTTGTGTGTTGATGCAACGAGGAAAGGTGATAGCTTACGCGTCTAGACTGTTGAAAGTCCATGAGAGTACTTATCCGACGCATGATTTAGAGCTAGCAGCAGTAGTGCATGCTCTCAAGATATGGAGACATTATCTGTATGGTACTAAGTGTACCATTTACACAGATCATAAGAGTTTAAAATACTTCTTCGATCAGAAAGAATTGAACATGAGACAGAGAAGATGGTTGGAGTTGACAAAGGATTACAACTGCGATATTAAGTACTACCCTGGTAAAGCTAACGTGGTCGCTGATGCGCTAAGCCGTAAGAATGAGGAAGTCATTGCAATAGTGAAGTCATACCAACTGATTATGAATTCAAGTCTTTTTGAAGAAATCATCAAACTGCAGTCAGAAGTTCTGGTAGATGAAGGACTAGTAAAGAAATAAAGGATTTTTGGTCAGCATGACGAGATGATGGAAAACACTCATGGTGTTAAGACTAGGTTTGACCGTATGTGGATTCCACGCCATGGAGATCTCAGAGTTCGAATATTAGATGAAGCTCATAAGTCAAGATATTCGATTCACCCAGGAGCTACTAAGAAGTACCAAGATTTGAAAAGGAATTATCGGTGGCCGAGAATGAAGAACGATGTAGTATATTATGTTAGTAAGTGCCAGACGGAGCACCAGAAGCCATATGGGAAGATGCAACATTTGAAGATACTAGATGGGAATGAGAACACATCACCATGGATTTCATAACTAAGCTACCTCGTACAGCTAAGCATCATGATACCATCTGGGTGATTGTGGACCGTTTGACCAACAGTGCTCACTTTCTGCCAATACGAGAGGCTATCTCGTCAGAAACGTTAGCAAGTTTGTTCATTAAGGAGGTTGTATCCAAGCATGGAGTACCGTTATCGATTGTGTCTAATAGAGATACTCGTTTCACTTCGAGGTTTTGGAAGAAGTTCCATGAAGCCATGGGGACAAGATTGAACATTAGTACATCGTATCATTCTTAAACAGATGGGCAGTCTGAAAGGACGATCCAAACCCTTGAGGATATGCTACGTTCTTGTTTTTTAGACTTTGGAGGAAGTTGGGACGATCATCTTCATCTGGCAGAGTTCTCTTATAACAATAGCTACCCTTCAAGTATTTGTATGCCACCGTTCGAGATGTTGTATGGAAGACGTTGCAGAACTCTAGTATGCCGGGGAGAGATTCGTCAGAAGGAGATGGGAAGCCTAGAGGTTGTGCAAGAAACCTCCTCAAAGTTAGATCAGATCAAAGCGAGAATGAAAGCTTCTCAAGACAAACAGAAGTCGTATGCTGATAAGCGGCGACGACCGATTGAGTTTAACGTTGGTGAAAATGTGATGCTCAAGGTCTCGCCTTGGAAAGGAATTATTCATTTTAGGAAGAGGGGAAAGTTGAGTCCAAGGTACATTGGACCGTTCAAGATCTTCAAATCGTGTAGGTGAAGTGGCTTACAAGTTAGATTTGCCAGGAGAGTTAGAAGGAATTCACTCAACCTTCCATGTTTCTCATCTGAAAAAATGTCTGGTTGATGACACGTCGCACGTGCCATTAATGGACATTGAGGTTGATAAACAGCTGAACTACATTGAGCAACCAATCTAGATAGTTGACCGCAAGGAAAAGCAGCTTCGTCATAAAGTTATCCCACTAGTGAAAGTGATATGGATGGGAAGCCGAGGAAGAGATGCGCAAGTTTTATCAAGATTTGTTTATGTAATAGTTAGGTTTCGGGGACGAAACCTCTTTAAGAAGGGAAGACTTGTAAGATCTCGTTTTCTAGTTTCGGTCAATAAACGAAAGTATGAGTTATTATGAGTCGGGCTAGTGTTGGGTTAAATGGAATTGGGTTATGGACTTGGGTTAGAGGAAATGAGGAAAGACCATGGTCTAAGCCCATGATCCATTAATATATAAACCATAAACACCATTTAATTCCTCATTTACACATATTCTATACACCATTCAAAACACAAACTTAAGCCTTCTCTCTAGTCTCACCTTATCTTAGCCGAAATCAAGAAGTAAACCAACCACCGATCCAAGGTAATGAAAGTATGATATTGTATGAGCTTAAACCCGATAGATATAATCACGAAGCGACGAGCCAACACCGTTAAACCGTTTAAGTCACGAGATCCGGGTGGAATCGGGTATAAACCGAACCTATGACTACCTCAGGGGTCACCCTAGCTCAGATTTGGATCGAACGAGACGAAAAACGGTGAATAACGAGTTAAAACTCGTTTTTCAGCGAATCCGCGGTTTTCCGGCGGCTCTCCGGCGGCGGCGCCGGAAATTTAATACGAGGTAAAGAATTTCAGGGATTGTTCTGACATTCCCTGACCTAACCCTAGATCGCTATGGGAACTTAACGAATTGGAAGGTGATTCGTTAGTTGATTCGCATAAGGGAGCACAACGAACTAGCTCTAGTTCATCTCTGATTAGTTAGGGGAAAAGGGTAACGAATTACCCTTGATTCGTTATGACCAGTTCGTTAGAAGAGATAACGAATTAGATGGACTAATTCATTATATGGACTGGTTCGCAATGGAACTGATTCGTTAAGGAGTCCAGTTCATTAAAGGGTCCAATTCGCTATTGGAACCAGTTTGCTAAGATAAGCCAATTCGTTTTGAACCAGTAACGAATTAGAAGTTTAACGGAATGACAAGAATAGCTCTGCCCCCTTGGACCCTGCTAGGGACTGCCGCCCCTAGACCCCGCTGCCAGGGGCGCTGCCCCCGGACCCCCGTTCGTTGAGGGTTATAATTAGACTAGAAATGTGATATGGATAGTGATAGTAATTAACGCGCGTAATTGTTATACAGTTAGTCGTGAACAGCTAAAGAGGGGAATAACTGTAAAAGGTGAACGCAACCGCATTGAGGTGAGTTTCTAGCCCCACTTTCTTGTTATGTTTTCGGGGCTGTGTGCATACTCGATGTGATAGTTAATACACTTACCTTAAGTGGTAAGTGTATGCCTTGTATTATTTATGTATGATGATTGCTTGACGGTGCGTGAACGATCTTCGGATATTGCATGTACCGTTAGGTGGTAGTTAATGATATGATTGATACGTATGATGTAAGACATGATGTATGTATGAATATATATATGATGTGTGCATATGTATGTATGATATGTTGATGGCACATGAACGCTCTTCGGAGATTGCACGTATTGTCAAGGAAAGTATGTAAGAACAGGGATGGTGCAGTTGCATGAAACAAAGGGACCAGACCCTAATAATATCTGTGATGGTAGGGACCAGACCCTAATAATATCTGTGACGGTAGGGACCAGACCCTAATAATATCTGTGATGTTGGGGACCAGACCCTTTATAATATCTGTGATGTTAGGGACCAGACCCTTACAATATCTGTGAGGTTATAGGGCGGGAGGCTCTTTAAATAGGATGGATAGTTATATATGAAGAGTAAGTACGATTAACTAGAACTCACTCAGCGTAGCTTACTTTTAGTATGCACGCAGGTGAGTAGATTGAGGCAGCTTGCATAAGAGGAAGCACATGGCATGAACTTGAAGAAGCTGGCATCTCAAGAAATGTCATGTTATTTTAAAGACAATGTTTTATGTTTAAATAATTTGAATGCTTGTTAAGACAAGAAATGATGGTTATGTAACATAATGGTTTGAATGTTTTAATATTCCGCGAATGTTTTTATTAACTCTGATATTATGAACTGTGTTTATGAGTAAATCCAACGTCCAAAGTAGGGCACCGGTAACGGAGCCTTACAATTATAGCCTATTGACTAAACTACACCTAACCTATTCGATCAACTCTGAGCAACAAATCATGCACTAACAGACTCCACATTTTCCGTAGTTGTCGAATAACTTAACATTGAATACTTTAACTGCAAATCATCAGTCATAAATATGAGTCAACAATGGAACATGATTACATTTTTGGCATTGAATTTCTCAAGTTCATCAAAGACTCAGCCCAAAGAAGACTGTCTAGATAAGACAATGGAGCAAAAAAAAAAAGGTTTTGGCATCATCAGTTCAGGGTAGATTGATACCAAACAACCGATGGCTCAAACATAAGTTGTTCTCCATTATTATGTTTTGACAACTATTGCTCTAAACTACTGACGATGCAAACTACTGACACAAGAACTAAAGATACAACAGCTGCTCTACAAAGTATTGAAGATCCAAACAACTGAAAGCAAATAACTGATGGTACAATCATCAGTTGTTTAACGAAGATCAGTAGTTAGCATAGGATTCTCTATAGGCAGTTGTTTGTAAAAAGTGTATTAGTAGTTTGTAACCGTTTTTGTTAGTTGTCACTATAACCTTTTGCTCATTAGTAGTTTTACACATGTATTAAATGAAGAAGAGAGTCTCTTCTTCGTTAACACTTTTCATGTCACAATACTCACCTAAATCGTGTACTTTCGTACTAGAAAATTCAGTGTGACAGATGAGCTACGGTTGATAGGGAGCAATAGATTGTAATCATTCGATATAAGTTAATGCATAGTTGGTCTTCCATATGAAACCTATTATTTAGCTCAAATGAATTTTGTTGATTAACTTGTAACTTTCATATACTAATTGAAGTTGTAATTCAAATATGGTTTCAATTAAAGTGATACTAATCTGTTCAAAGGATTAGATCATTTGTTTACTGTTTCATTAGTTGTGAATTGTATTCACGTTGCTTAGATTATTAGATCTACGATCCTAAAATAAGTGTGTGAGATCGTTTCGAGACGGTTGAAAGTGTTTTGGTGAGATTTGGGTTTGTAAAACGGTTTTTATAATCTTTCCAGATCTGCACACGACGGACGACGTGGCCCTCTCCCCGTCTCGTAGCATGATGGGTCTATTAATATTTTTTAACTAATTTTATAGTAACTAATAGAATGTAAAGCAATCATAATGAACTAAATCATTAACACATAAAATCATCTAGCACATAACAATTACATCAAAATTATTTAAAAGTATCTGATTCGACATTAATCACCAACGTGTACTGACAGACTCGTGTGAGTGACTCGTTACTGACTCGTGTAAATGTTATGCATGAAGTGTTATATAATGGAGTTTGGGTAAATGGAGTTAACGTGAAAATTTGGGGTGCCACAAATACTTTGAATGATGAGGTTTTGATAGAAGACATTACTGTTGAACAATATCCAGATTTATATAAAAATCAGTCTACAAATGAAGAAATGCCAACATTCCTAGCTAGGGTATTTGAAGAAGCGGAAAAAATTAAAGGAAAAGAGAAAGTTGAGAAGCAGAAAGAGACTGTGAGAGAGTATGAATTAAAAAGATTTAACAAATGGCTTGAAATGGTGAGACAGACTCAAACGATGTATTTTGAACAAACAAAATCCAAACTGAGTCAAGGCCAGGTCTCCAAGTTTTTGAATGTTAAAGGAGTGACAGGGTGGTATCTGTTGGGATTTTTTTTTTGCCCATGGAAAGCCTAACAAATAGTAACCTACATGGGTGTTATTACTATTATTATTATAATGTTTAAAAAGGAAAAGAAAAATAATATATATATATATATATATATATATATATTTCTCTTTATGGTACACACCAAATTGGTGTTTTGGTTTTCGATGGAGCTTGGGGCCCACGTGACCACATACTATGTGTGGTAATATTTTACTTGTTTTGGCCTTGTTGGGTTCTCTTGAAAGACAAGTAAAGGGTTTTGTGGTATTAATAACCCTGCCGACATACATACATATGTTTTCAGTCGAAAACATAGATATAAATCTTGGGGTTTTTGTCTTTGTCGCAAAGTAGAGAAGTTTTTATTGGTGTCCATGGTTTTGGAATTTTGGTGAAGATAAGAGACGTGCCAGAGATCGATTCATTCTCTCGTTGGTGATACCTCTTACTCGTTTAATCTTTTGTATTTGGTTTCATATACTTGATGTTAGTTTGTATCAAGTATATGATGATTTGTGTATGCCTCTAGTTTTACATAGAGAAGAACTTTTGTATTACTCATTATTGGTGATAGTGGATTTGAAGCGTCTCTGGTAGTCCCATGGTTTTTTACTCTCGCCTTGAGAGGTTTTCCACGCTAAAAATTATTGTGTCATTATTTACTTTTATTTACCCTATTTGTTTGCATCCTCACTGGTTCCTTCGTGTCGGGAAAAATTTTAGCCAAATGAAGATTAATTCCGCACTTTTTGTTTACCGTTCGTGGCTAGGTGGTCGTTTTTCTCAAGAGAGTGGCATTAGAGCTTCAACTCTTGTTCTTGGGTTAAGACTTGTTCGAACGATGGAAGCTAATACGGGTAGGATGGTGAGTTTGAATGGTTCCAATTATCATGTTTGGAAAGGAAAGATGGAAGACCTTCTTTATTTGAAGGATTATTATTTTTCCTGTTTTTAGTACTGATAAACCTGAAAATAAAACTGATGAAGAATGGAATATTTTGCATCGGAAAGTTTGCGGGTTTTTTTTCGGCAATGGGTTGACGATAATGTTTTGAACCATATTAGCGGGGAGAGTCATGCTCGTACTCTATGGAACAAGCTTGAAGAGTTGTATGCTCAGAAGACCGGGAACAATAAGTTGTTCTTGATTAAACATTTGATTAACTTGAAATACCGTGATAGAACTCTTGTTACTGATCATTTGAATGTTTTTCAGGGTGTTATTAATCAGCCTGCAGGTATTGGTATTAAGTTTGAAGACGAGATACAAGGTTTATGGCTTCTTGGTACATTACCGGATTCTTGGGAGACTTTTAGGACATTGTTGTCCAACTCCGCAGCTAATGGTATTATTACTATGGAATTGGCTAAAGGTAATATTATAAATGAAGAGATGAGAAGAAAGTCACAAGGTTCCTCTTCATAGTCAGATGCCTTGGTTACCGAAAGTAGGGGGAGAAGCCAGAGCAGAGGTCCGAGTAATAGAGCAAAGCACCGCAGTAAGTCCAAAGGGAAGTTTGAAGAATATGAGTGTCATAATTGTGGTAGAAAAGGGCACACAATAAAATATTGCAGGCAACTAAAAAAGGAGAACAAGAAGGGTAATTACAACAATAAAAAGAACAACTACAAGAAAGATGACGGTGATGAAGGTACTTCTGAAACTAACACTGCAACCGAAGAGTTTTATATTTGTTGTGATTATGATAGGGTGAACATTGCACGTGATGATTCGATTTGGGTTGTTACAGTGGTGCTACTTGTCATGTGACATCACAAAGGGATTTTTATTCGTCTTATACTCCTGGTGATTTTGGGAATATCAAGATGGGTAATAATGGGCTATCGAAGATCGTTGGTGTTGGGGATGTTTGTTTGAAGTTTGATACTGGGATGGATTTGGTTTTACACAATGTGAAACATGTTCAGAAATTAGACTTAATTTGATCTCCGCAGGCACATTAGATGATGATGGTTTCCATAGTACCTTTGGTGGTGGAATTTGGAAACTCACTCGTGGTTCATTGATTGCGACAAGAGGTGAAAGAACTTCAAAGTTGTACATGGCACATCCAAAGATTTCTAGAGACTCGGTTAATTCATTGACGAATTCTGATGCGACTAATATGTGGCATAAGAGACTTGCTTACATGAGTGAAAAGGGGATGTCTATTTTATTGAAGAAAGATGCGTTGTCCAGTGTGAAAGATGTTCATTTGAAGAAGTGTTCTCATTGTATGAATGGTAAGCAAAAGAGAGTTTCTTTTCATAGTCATCCGCCTCATAGAAAAGAAAGTATACTTGACTTGGTGCATTCAGACGTATGTGGTCCTATGAAGACTAGAACACTTGGGGGCTGCTTATATTTTGTCACATTTATAGACGATCATTCGAGGAAGGTATGGGTTTATACTTTAAAGTCTAAAGATCAAGTATTTGATGTGTTTAAGCAGTTTCATGCCATAGTTGAGAGACGGACTGGGAATAAGCTCAAGTGTGTTCGTACAGATAATGGAGGTGAATACATTGGTCCTTTTAATGCTTATTGTAGAGAGAAGGGTATTCGACACCAAAGGCCACCTCCTAAGACACCACGGAAGTATAACGGATGAACCGAACCTTGGTTGAAAGGTTTAAGTGTTTGCTCTCACATGCAGGGTTGCCTAATTCCTTTTGGGGAGAAGCTTTACATACAGCGGTACATGTTATTAATCTTACTCCTTGTATTCCTTTGCATAACGATGTTCCAGACAGGGTTTGGAGTGGCAAAGATGTTTCATATTTTCATTTGCGGGTCTTTGGATGCAAAGCATTTGTGCATATCCCCAAAGATGAAAGATCAAAGCTTGATGTGAAGTCTAGACAGTTTATATTCCTTGGTTATGGGCAAGATGAGTTTGGATACAGGCTATATGATCCGGTTTCAAAGAAGCTTGTTAGAAGTCTTGATGTTGTGTTTGTGGAAGATGAGAGTTTGAAAGATATTGAGAAGACACAGGTAGTTCCTCAGTACACTGATGATCTCATTGACTTGGATCCTATTCCTACTCAGCAATCTGAGCCACATCACGAAGATGGTATTCAAAATGACGAACAACATGGTACAGATAATGTTGATAATCAAGAGCAGGTAGAGTTGGATGAGGATATTCATCCCGAGTTACCAGTTGATATGCCTGCATTTGTCCCACTCAGGCGGTCTACGAGAGATCGTCAACCTTCCACTCGTTATTCGGCTGGTGAGTATGTCTTACTCACTAATGGGGGAGAGCCCGAGTATTATAAAGAGGCCATGGAACATAAACATAAAAGAGAGTGGTTTGAAGCCATGCAAGATGAGATGAATTACTTGTATGAGAACAATACCTTTGAGTTAGTGAAGTTGCCTAAGGGCAAAAGAGCTTTGCTAAACAAGTGGGTCTACAAATTAAAAACTGAAGAGCATACCTCACGGCCTAGGTACAAGGCAAGATTGGTGGTTAAAGGGTTCAGTCAAAGAGAGGGTATTGATTTTGATGAGATTTTTTCTCCAGTTGTGAAGATGAGTTCCATCAGGGTGATCCTTGGTTTAGCTGCTAGTCTTGATCTTGAGGTTGAGCAAATGGATGTCAAGACAGCATTCCTTCACGGTGATCTCGATAAGGAGATCTATATGGAGCAACCTGTAGGTTTTCAGGTTAAAGGTAAAGAAGATTATGTTTGTAAACTTCATAAAAGTCTTTATGGGTTGAAGCAAGCACCGAGACAGTGGTACAAGAAGTTTGAGTCAGTTATGGGGAAGCAAGGATAGAAAGACTGCGTCTGATCACTGCGTTTTCTTTAAGAGGTTTGGTGATGATGATTTCATCATTTTATTGCTTTATGTTGATGATATGTTGATTTTTGGCAAGAATGCGGAAAGAATTGTCCAGCTTAAGAAAGAATTAAGCAAGTCGTTTTCTATGAAAGACTTGGGGCCAGCTAAGAATATTCTTGGCATTCGGATTACTAGAGATAGAGCTTCAAAGAAGTTGCACATGTCACAAGAGCAATACATTGAGAAGGTGCTTAGCAGATTCAAGATGTCTAAAGTTAATGTGGTCAGTACACCTCTTACTCCCAACTTTAAGTTAATTGAAAAAGATTTCCCTACTTCTGAGAAAGAGATTAAAGAGAAGGATGGTGTTCCATATGCATCAGCGGTTGGAAGCTTGATGTATGCAATGGTATGTACACGGCCTGATATTGCCCATGCAGTTGGTGTTGTTAGTCAGTTCTTGTCAAATCCGGGTAGGAAGCATTGGGATGCAGTTAAGTGGATACTTAGATATTTATGAGGTACTTCCAAATTGGGTATAACATTAGGAAATGGGGAGCCGATGCTTGTTGGTTACACGGATTCTGATATGGCAGGAAATAAGGACAACATGAAATCCACTTCTGGATATTTGATGTTATTTGCAGGGAGAGCCGTGTCATGGTAGCCAAGACTGCAAAAGTGCGTTGCTTTGTCTACTACTGAGGCATAGTATATGACAGCAACAGAAGCATGCAAAGAATTATTGTGGTTGAAAAGATTTATGCAAGAGATTGGCTTTATGCCATAGCGCTACGTGGTTCTTTGTGATAATCAAAGTGCTATTCACCTTGCTAAGAATGCTATGTTTCATAAGAGAACAAAACATATTGATGTGAGGTATCATTGGATTAGAGATTCTATTGAAGACAAGTTGTTTGAACTTGATAAAGTTCATACCGATGATAATTGTTCCGATATGTTGACCAAAGCTTTGGTAAGGGAGAAGTTGAAAATTTGTTGCTCACTCGCCGGGATGGTGAGTTCTTTCTCATAGACAAAAAGGCGGAGACTAGTTGGGATATTTTTTTTGCCCATGAGAAAGCCCAACAAATAGTAACCTACATGGGTGTTATTACTATTATTATTATAATATTTAAAAAGGAAAATAAAATAATATATATATATATATATATATATCTTTTTACGGTACACACCAAATTGGTGTTTTGGTTTTGGATGGAGCTTGGGGCCCACGTGACCACATAGTATGTGTGGTAATATTTTACTTGTTTGGGCCTTGTTGGGTTCTCTTGAAAGACAAGTAAAGGGTTTTGTGGTATTAATAACCCTGCCGACATACATATATATGTTTTCTGTCGACAACATAGATATAAATCTTGGGGTTTTTGTCTTTGTCGCACATCAGAGAAGTTTTTATTGGTGCTCCAAGGTTTTGGTATTTTGGTGAAGTAAGAGACGTGCCAGAGATCGATTCATTCTTTCGTTGGTGATACCTCTTACCCGTTTAATCTTTTGTATTTGGTTCCATATACTTGATGTTAGTTTGTACCAAGTATATGATGATTTGTGTATGCCTCTAGTTTTACCTAGAGAAGAACTTTTGTATTGCTCATTATTAGTGATAGTGGATTTTAAGCGGCTCTAGTAGTCCCGTGGTTTTTTACTCTCGCCTTGAGAGGTTTTCCACGCTAAAAATTATTGTGTCATTATTTACTTTTATTTACCCTATTTGTTTGCATCCTCACTAGTTCGTTCGGGTCGGGGGAAAAGTTTAGCCAAATGAAGATTAATTCCGCACTTTTTGTTTATAGTTCGTGGCTAGGTGGTCGTTTTTCCCAACAGTATCGTATCTTGGATGTGTGAGCCTCATCTTCATGTCAGTATAGCCAAGTGAGAGAATGGAATAAAATACTTTAATAAGCTTGTCGATATTCTAACATTACCTCATTCGGATGTTATGACCTTGGTCTATCGACTATTCTTGAACAAGGGAACTATTGAGTTGGCTGACTTGTTTTATCGCCACTTGGTTCACGAAGGTAATCATGGGTTTAAGTTGTTCCGTATGTTATACTATTCCAGAGATAGATCCCTGTGACAGACATAGGAAAGTTATGCTTAAAGTTAAAGCTCCTCGAGAACTAAAGAAGATACAGTTGACAATATCGGAACAAGATTTTTCTCAAGATTTTCAACTATGGTATTATGATAAGAAGACAGTGAAAGCTGTAATTTCTCCGGGGAAAGGCTTACAAAAGAGTTCATTATAGTGATTGATTTAATGTAGTTGATAAATTTTTCACAAGAAGATATCAACACTCTTTATGAAAATCAGATTAGGTGGAACAATAGTCAGGACAATGAATTGGCTTTACAGTTTCAAAGAGTTGTTCAAGTTTTCTATGCGTTTGGAGTTTATGTTGGGGGAACTAGAAGACCAAATAGGTGTATTAAAAGCTAAAGACAACGCGCAAGACAAGAGAGTTTGTTTATGCGTTATTAACTGTCTTGTCCCTTGTAATTGTTTGTTTTGGTCTAGAACATGTATTGTGGCATTTTAATCATTGTGTAATGCCTATTCGCTTGGTATGTTAAGCGAATGAGGCTCATAAGCTTGTTTTGATACTCACATGTTGGAGATTTTAGTGTACGAGGAAGTTTGTAATGACATTCGCTTGACTAGAACTCATACGCTGGAGATGTCAGCGTATGAGGTGGTTTGTTATAGGCGAATGAACCCATTTTCTTGAGATGTTTGCAAATGGTGTTCATTGCCTATAAATATGTAAATTATCGTAAGGGAATATAAATTATCATTTTGATTAATCACTCTATATGTGATTACTCTGTCAAATTATCTTCGAACATACACAATTCACGCAATTAAACAATCAATTGTTTTGTTTACATACACTAACAGACTTGATACGAAATCGGCTTTCTCATTAACGACATAACGTGTGGGTGCGTATGATAGATATGTTTACTTTGTATGGTCCGTGTATGTCCATTGGTGTGTTTGATAATCCTTTTTTCATTTTTAAATACGTTATGTATGTGTTTATCATTTTATAATAGCTTAAAATCAAATTTCTCGATAATCAAATCATCCAAAGTCGGTGCAATATGAACAATGGCTTGTGTTAGTTTGTCGCAAATCTCTGAAAAATATAGAAATTTGATCTTCTCGATCAAACAAAACTTCTTTTGGGGAGACATATAAGTTTCAATTTTTCCGTATTCTGGTTTGGTGACAATAAAAAAACGAAAAAAATAATTCAAACATGATAAAATAATTTGAATGAAAAATATTTAAGAATATAATATTATAAATTTGTAAAATAATGCACGGTTTTATTAATAAACAAATAAAAAAGAAATACAACGATTATTAGCTGCCAAACACGCTAATCCCTGCAGGTGCCCGGTCGGCCAGTGAGACGATGGGGCTCGATCTTGGTACTAGTCCATAACAATAAACGTCGAATCATGAGTCTATATCGGCAGGGTAGACTAAACTATAATTCATTAAAAAGAAATAGAAGCGCAAGTTCGAACATAAAGAATATGTCATGCTAATGTGCCTTAAGTGATCTATATCTCATAAACATACCAAGACGTTTAATCCATTTTACTAAGTGTAGTTACCAAAGTGTTTGTGGTACAAGGGTTTAAAGAGGGTTAGAAAGATGTCAATACCGTTAGATTGGATTCAAAGTCTTATGGTTGATGAGGATGTAAATGTAAGAGTAAAAATACATGGGTAGATTTAGGACTGTTCAAAGGGTCAGGCCCGACCTTTTTACCTAATACCCTACCCGGACCCTTTACCATTTTAGGAAGAAACATGGACCCTAGACCCTACCCTCTAAACAATAAAAGGGTCGGGTATAAATAAGAGTTTCAAGTGTTCAACCCTTTACCCTTTAAGACATTAATCACATCTCATTTTTTGCATTTATTAGTTGCAAATCTCATATATGACTTTAATATATGAATCCTAGAACAATTATACTTTCATTTAATAGCATAGTGAAGTCTAACTTCGAAAGTTTATCAACCATTTTAATTGATGCAAACAATATTCACATTCACAAATTACATGTAGAGAACAATTCAGTGATTTCTATATATATGTTTCCATTCAGTAGTATGACCTATTAATTTTATTTTCTTAGTAGTTTGGAAATTTCTGATGAATCATATATAAAATACAAACTCATAAATTTCAGATTAATCGTAAATCTGTTGTATATATATCTATCTAGTAAACGGGTCAAGGGTTTGAAAAATGGTCGGACCCTTGAAACCCTTTTACCCTTTATGGTGAAATTTAAATACCCTTTACCCTACCCTTTATGGGTTTTCAGATAACCGGGTTTCAAGTGTCCGACCCTTATTTTGCTCACCCTAGATAGATTAACATTTAAAAGAACTAATTATACAGTATTCATGGTATATGGGATCTAACACATTATATGGGACGTAACACTTGGTAAACTAACTAACCAAATTTTATTTTATTTTTAAATTTATATCTTGTAACTACTAAATAAAATCACCATTAATTGACTTTTTTTTCTTCTTGTGAGTTCTACCTGTATTTATCACCGGCCTTCTCGATTTATTGAGTCAAAACATCAATAATTGAAACAAAATCAAAATATTTATAAAACTGGAACATTGACAATTTTCTCAATATAATAATAAAAAATATAAAACAGTCATGACCCATTTTAGTTTTAACGTCACAGTGTTCCTAATGAGACACGGTTTGGCTTTTTCATTACAAAGTTGTATATGAAAGTTTACATGAATTTTGAAACTCCACTGACATCTCATACGTGCATGTTTCTTTTACAAAATTATAATTTACGACGCGACAAGAAAACACGAGACCTATCTGAGGGTAGATGATCGCAAGCGCCTCATTATTTTATTGTTTTAAGTATATAGTACACATGGCAAATGGGATGGGTTGGGTTGGGTCAAAACGGGTCATGGGTTGGAATGGGTTAGGGTTGAAACGGGTTAGGGTCGAAACGGGTCACTTAAAAAAAGGGTTGTCTTGGTTCGGGTCGGAACGGGTTATGGTCAACAGGTTCGGGTTAGAACGGGTCAAGGTAGGAACGGGTCAAAACGGGTTTCGAGTCAGTTTTTTAAACGAGCACGTAACAGCTCATTTAAGCGGTTTTTCAGTTCGTTTCAGCACGTAACAGCTCGTTTAAGCGGTTTTTCAGTTCGTTTCAGCATGTAACAGCTCGTTTAAGCGATTTTTCAGCTTTGTTTCAGCACGTTTTTGACCAATTTTGCAGCAATTTAGAAATAAAAATCAGTAATTCTGCTCGTTTTTGCCCGTTTCATCAAGTTACATAACCAATACTTCAAACAAGGTAAACAATGATAACATTTCCTAACCAAAACATCATTTAAGTACTTTAAGATCACATATTTGCACAATGTCTTTATTCAAAATAACAATGATGACATTAAACAATTCAAAACAACTAGAAACCCTACTACAAGTTGCATTCTTGGTCAACACAAGTTGTTCCTCCATCTCGATCTCGTTTCATCTAAATATGTAAAAAAGGAAAGTTGTTATATTAATAAATATATACAAATATAAAATTAAATTGCAATGAGAATTGAGTTTTTAATACCTCTCGGTCAATCTAAAATTGCTACTATTATAACTCGGAATCAACGCTTCAATGTCTTCAGCAAGTTGTTCCTCCATCTCGATCTCGTTTTCATCTAAATATGTGAAAATGAAAGGTGCTATATTAATAAAGATATTACATAAAATTTAGTTGCAAAAGAATGAACTTTTAATACCTTGTAAAACATCCGCGCATAGCAACGCCTCGACATTGGATGGTAGAAGTGAAATTCGATACTTCCTCAAAACCCGACCTCCAATACTAAAAGATGATTCGGAAGCAACGGTAGTAATTGGGATGCTCAATAGATCACGAGCCATTAGAGCCACTTTTGGATACCTTCCTTGATTATCCTTCCAAACCGTAAAACATCAAGTGGTTGTTTTCTGTCTAGTTGAGGTTCATCTAAGTACAATGTTAACTGAGACTTTTCGTTAACATCATTTCTATATTGGCTTTCAAATGAGTCAAATCCCTCCAACTCGTCCAACGTGTTGTTACCAACATTTGAACTCTCGGGTCTTGAAGAATCGGGCATTGTCTCTGATTGAATATCATACTCCATAAATAGCTTATGAATGTCATCAACGATACTCTTCAATTTTGTTTTTTCGCTCTTCAACTTTCATGTCAAGTTTTGAGAAACAATAATCAACAAGCTTAACCTTGTACCATGGATCTAAAATAACCGCAAAAGATAACATCATACTATAACTTTCCCAATATTTATCAAAAATTTTTTCATATCTTTTGCCATGTTACTAATAACATCATCCGTATTGTGAATTGCTTCTTCAATATGCAATTGAATTTTCCACACTTGATGAAAATATAAGTTAGAAGTCGGATATAAGCTTCCAGAAAACAAAGTTGTGATATCATAGAAAGGTTTCAAAAAATTTATGATTACTTCCACCCTTTCTCATTCCTCTTCTGATGGATTACTCTTAAAATTGGAATCAACTAGTGCTAACTGAGAATAAGACCGGCGATAAGCCAATGCACAATCAAGCATAAGATACGTAGAATTCCCTCTCGTTACGATATCTTGACGAACATGTTTACCGCACCGTAATGAAAGTAATTCGATGCATTCTGCGAACTTACACTTCCTAGCAGCACTTCCTCTCACATACTTAACCGAATCTCGAACCTTTTCAATGGTTCCTTGAATTACTTTAATTCCAGCTTGAACAACAAGATTTAATACATGGGCAGAACAACGCACATGAGTATAATCACCATCACACACTAATACGTTATTCAAACACAAATGACTTTTCAAAGAAGATACTAAAACATCATTATACTTTGCATTATCTAGTGTTACTATGAAAATTTTTTTCTCAATACCCCATTCTGCTAAAAAGTTGATCATGTGCTCTTCTATGATGAAACCAGTGTGTGGAGGAGGTATAAATCTAAAATTTAGTACCTTTTTTCTTAGAACCCAATCCTCATCAACATAATGAGCTGTCAATGCCATATATCCGTCCGTCGTGAGAGAAGTCCATAAGTCAGAAGTCAAACATATCCTACTAGTCATGCTTTGTAATTTATCTTTAAGAATCATCTTCTCCCAATCATATATTCTTAAGATATGCGACTTTGCAGTGTTTCTTGTCATGTCCTTCACATCAGGATGTAAGAATTTATGAAAATCTTGTGTTCCCTCATGTTCAACATAACTAAAAGGGTAGTTATGTTTGATGATTGAAATTGCTATCTTCTCTTTATACATTTCAAGATCTAAAGGGGCGCGCTTTATTGGTGGACCTGGCTCATCAATATTAAAACACTTAGGGATATGCCGTTTTAAGTTCGATGTTCCCAAATTTGAACCAACCTTGTACTTCTGTCCACACGCTTTACAACTTACTTTCTTCGTCCCATCAGGTTCAACCATTATGCAACCGAAGTAGTCCCAAACATAAGAACGTTTACTTGAATCATTTGAATTAACTTCATCATCTCGTTCCTCACCTATACTATGTTGATCCAAACCAGTGTTGCTTGACATATTCGCCAAATATTCTTGAATCTTGACCTACCAAAAGTCATGTAAAAAATATTAACAAAAGTCAAGCATAACAGAATGCAAGTATAACAAATCCAACATTTTGGTTTTTGGTTCGGTTTTAGCCCAACAATTATTAGATTTTATTAAAGATATATACAAAATGCAAGTATAAAGTCAAGTATTAAGATTAATTGTTGTGAAATTAGGGCAAAATGCCTATCATATTCACCACCACATTACAACCTACAACAAAACCTAATACAAACACACACATACCTAGAGGTTAATAATGTTGCTGCAAAATTAAAGCTAATAATGCCCAAATTCAATCATATAAACAATAGACTTAATTGAACTCAAAACGATGATTGAAATAGAAGGTTGAATTGGTCATCAATAATAATAATCATAGTTATTAAATACGTTAGGCGCACTCAAGGCGCATAGGCCTCTCCAAGGGCCTAGGCGTAAGGCGCAAAAAAAGCGCGGCCCTAAAAAAACGCACTTTAATAAAAAAATTTCAAAATATATTATGTAATGGTAAATGTCACTTTTTCAAATACTAAACTATTCCAAAACCATAATCCTCAACTTAACGTACCAAAATCATCTCAAAATACCAAAATAACCAAAGTGTTCATACTTGAAAACAAAAACAAAAAATATATGATTTCTATCCTCACTCTTTGTCACACATTTGGTGTTTATTGTTGACATACTCTAAAAAATATGTTAAATTCATGTAAAAACCATACATCTAAAAAATCAACGCAATTTATTCAAAAACGAATGAACCGAACATCTTCAATTAAAAGAACTGACAGTTTATTCAACATAGTCAAGCTAAATAAAAAAAAATAAAAATTAATCAATCACTGATTTTTCTGGTTTAAATGGGTTAAGTGATAAATAAAAAGAAATCAAACAAAATCAAGCTAAATAAAAAAAAATCCGACGGGTCAAGTGATAAAATGAAAAAATGAAATAAAATCAAGCTAAATAAAAAAATATCAAAGAAAATAATCAATAACTGATTTTTCTCCTATAATAGCGCCTGTAGAGGCCTATGCGATTAATATGATGATGATGATGATGATAATAATAATAATAATAATAAGAATAAGATACGATTAATATGACATGAAACCCTAGAAAGAAAGATAAAGAATAAGAATAAGAATTAACCTGGAGACGTAGGCAAACAGATCGGCGAATGGCGGCAATGGCGGTGGTGATTGGACGGCGAATGGCGGCAACGGCGGGGCTGAGTAATCTGATGACTGGATGACTTAAAATCTTCAATGAGTCAAGAAACCATGGTTTTCTTGAGATCTATTCTCTAACCCTAAACAACCCATTCTAATAAAACTATCAACCCAATTTGACCCGTCATTCTTAAACAATTTTTCATACTTAACCAATTTTGACCCTTACAATTAAATTACCCAACCCATTTCAACCCAAAAGGTTTTAAATTTAACCCAAACTGACCCAGTTAAATGATTTTGGGTCAAATTTGCCCCCTCTAGTATATAGGTAATTTAATCCCAAACTCGGAAGTTTTGAAACCAACGTTTATAATATAATTAACAAACACTAACACCAAAAGTAGTAGTACATACATCTACACGATAAGACACGAACAAGAAATGTTTATACATGTGCACGACACGAAAACTTATCGTATACATGTATCCCAAACATGAACACGAACCTGTTACTACCTGGTATACACGATAAGAGCTGTTTAAAAAACACATATTTGACAACTTGTTTAGTGAAACAAAAGTCGGAGAAGAATTGTTCGTGAGTGGTGAGTGGTGATGGTTGAGAAACAGAGAGTGAAAAAGTTTAAGGAATTTAGGATTTAGGATTACTTATAACGGTAAAGTTAAAATACAAATGGAGACAAAAATGAAAGTGTGAGAAGTAATTGTAACAACACAAAAAACCCCTTAAAAATAAATTCAAAAAAAATAATAAAAATATCATAACTCAAATACATAAAAAAAAAGAAAAACAATTAAAAACCAATATTGTTTCCGCCATCATTCCCGTTAAAAAAAAACACAAAAATACAAAAAAATATAAAAAAAATTGACGAAAAGACACAATGGCGAAAATGAACAAAAGACACAATTATAACTAAAAAAAGACACAATAGATCGCAAAATATAACACAATGCCGAACAAAATATAGCACAATGTTGAGTAATAAAACACAATATAAATAAAAAAAACAATTTCAATGAAAAAAGACACAATCAATGACGAAAATAAAATAAAACACAATGATAAACAAAAAGACACACCGACTTTTTTCATTTACTATTATGTTTTTTTATGAGAACGAGATTGACGGTGGAAACATTTTTGTGTTTTTATTTTTTTCATTTTTTTATTAAAATTTGAGTTATGATTCTTTTATTTATTTTTTAATGGGTTTTTTTGTGTGGTTACAAGTCCTTCACATCCTTCTTATTTTTGTTTCCTTTTGTAAAATAACTTGTCCCTACTTATAATTATATATATATATATATATATATATATATATATTTATACAAATTTAACCAGGTTCTTAATAGGTAAACAGGTATTTTACTTGTTTAGACACGAAAATTAACAGGTAAATTTGTGTCTACCTATTTAGTACACAAAACCTGTTAAGGGCTTACCAGTTACATGTTAAAATCATGTAGGTAGGTGTCATGTATCCATGTCTCATTTATAAATTTTCAGCCCTAAGTAGTACTATATGGTATGGCAATTAGTCAACTGTTTTAACCTAACTTCATGCTTTTTATACCAATTTCTAATGTTATATATTTTGTTTATACTACTTTTATTTAAAATAAATTGACCTTTTAGTTTTATATCTTTTTTTAATTTTCTTCATTTACTTAGATATTATGTAATCTTTCGGATTTTCCATATTCGTCTTCGTTTACCAGACTTGGGAATATAATTTGGATATTTCGTATTAATAAAAACTTGTATTTATTGGTATTTAACTTGTTTAACTTATGTTATATTTTCATAATCATAATTTTCAAATTTGTCAAATAACCCGCAGAAACTCTTAAAATCGCTTAAAATGACTAGAAAACGCATTTATGAAACTACAGAGATTAAACTTGACAATTTAGAAAATCTGCTAGAACACCACCCATGGCGTATGGCGACAGGTTCCCCCCCATCTCTTCGCGTAGCGCGACCGACGCGCAGATAAGCCAATCGTTTTTTATTCTCGTTTAATGCTAAATCTTTCCTTAAACAACCCCAATCACTAAAATTAAGGTCCAAGCAATATAAAATGATGTTGTCAACTTGCCCACATTCCTTTCTTAATGCACAATCCGAAATCTTTAGATTAATTGAGTTGATTTGCTGATAATTTCTTTATTCGTTTTCCTAAACATGTTATTACCAAACAAACGAATTTGGATAGTTATACATAATTCATTCCTAAACGCTAAATAATCTGCAAGCATTAGCCTCCATCTTAATTTCGTGCATGTGGTATTCCATTGGTTTTCTACCTCAACAATATTTGTTCTTGGGTTTAACTTTCATGATTCAAGACCCTTTGACCTTGATTATCTCTTAGTTCTAACTATTGTTCAGGTAAGTTGCTTTCTTTATTTTTGTATATTTTCATCCACTTAAAAAATACCTTAATCAATTTTTGGGATTGAAGGAGTTTCGGTGGTCAATTTGATCCTGACCCGTTTAAGGGCATAATAATCAAATCCTTTGACGATTCGATTTCTCTATCTTCTGGTCAAACTAGCTTTTGGGCCAGAAGAATTTTTTATTTACCATGAAATTTTGAGTGTATTGAACAGCACCTGACTCCCGACTCGAAGTTCGGATTCTGAACAGTACTAGCTCGCTTAAATATTAAAAGTTTCATAACTAGAGTTTTGCATGTCCGCTTAACCTTATTCCAGTTGCATTATTTTTGGTTTATAATTCAAGTTTACTGTCTCAAAGTTCCAGGTCATTTCGTGTCGGATCAGTAAGCGCGTTATAGCCTCGGGACTCATTTATTATTTATATTTTATTGTTTAATTCACCAATTATTAAGGTGAGTAATCACTCCCCTATTTAACTTCTTTTAAAACATTTTTGAGGACTTTATCCATACTTATTTATATTTTCATACTACATATTATTTATACTAACAAATCATGATTATCGTGTTGTTGATCAATTAAATGCTTATTTATTATTTGCTTACTTGCTTATTTGTTTAATTCTAGCATTCGAAGAGGTCCATCAATAATTTTAGCATACTCATTGATACCATCTTAGTAGCCAAGGCCCGATTCTCTAGGCAATGGTCAACCAACACCCATACTTGTATATATTTCGTCTTAATAGCCAAAGCCTGATTCGCTTGGCAATGGTCAACCGACACCCTTAATTGTATATATTTTTTCTTAGTAGCCAAAGATCGATTCGCTAGGCAATGGCCAAACGACACCAAGTATTTTCTCATTGTTTAATTGTTGATACTCATGACATTGATTTGAAGTTTTTCTCATATATTATAGTTAGTGTCAAAAATCGGTGATTACTTACTCAACCTCGTGTTGACAAATATATATATATATATATATATATATATATATATATATAGGAGAGGATCAGGAGAGAACTAATAATGACGTATTTTTAATTTAATTAAAAAAAATTAATTTTTTTTTCTTTCATCCTTCTTATATGTTGTTATTCTTCACCACAAAAAAAAATAAAAATAAAAAATTAAAATGCATATGTGCAATAGTGTGCATTTTGATATTTGAAATAGTGTTGAATAGCATATATATAGTTGTTTGTATTGTTTACTTGCAATAGTGTTATATTATATACAAAAATTAAAAAAAAAATCAATATAGTGCATATGTGCATTAGTGTTGTATTACATATATGTGATAATGTGTTTTGTATACAATTATTAGTGTCGTATTTGCATATATTCAATAGTGTGTATTGGATAATGCAATTGTGTTGTATTATATGCAATAAAACACTATTGTATATATACAATAGGCATTAGTGCACATATGCACTACATTACTACACTGAAAAGTTTTTTTTTTTTTAATATCAATATCATCTTATTAGAATGAGGAAATAACAAAAATCACAAAATATTTTTTTTTAAATAGAAAAATAATTCTTTACTAGTTCTCTCTTTAAGAGGAGTTCTCTCTAGATCCCACCCCTATATATATATATACACACACATACACATATATACATATATATAACTAAAGGGTAAATTAAGACGCTCATTTAAGAGTTTTACAATTTGTAATGCATAAAGTACAAGTATAAAAAGGGACAAAGTGGTCTTTTAAACACAATCTACCCACTTTCATTTCATTTCAACAAATATAATTACAAGTTTGATACCTCAACTTTAATCAAAAATTGTTAATCTAAAAAATAATTACAACTTTCATCCCTCATGTTTACATATTTTTGGTTTTCTTGTTATATCTTTTACAAAAATATGATTAAAATTAAATATGAACATACCCATTTAACGAGCTTATTTTTATTAGTGTGTCAATATAATTTTTTTAAAAAACAGAATAAACGATTTAAATTGTACAAGTCATTAATGCATGGGAAATATGCATGAATGTGCAAGTTAGTTTTACAACTAAAAATTAATTACAAGTATAGTACCTCAACTTTACTTAGATTTTGTTATTTTAAGGACTACTTACAACTTTAACCCCTCATGTTTATGTAAATATTATTATCTTTTTATATGTTTTACAAAAATATGATTAAAAGTACTCAAATCATATAAATATAAAGATAATCAAGGAGAACTCCAGTTTAAGATTTTATATTTAATTTCGAGCTGATCTAAGCCGGCTCGGTATGATGTTCGACTCTAGCTAGCCTTGGCTCGCTAACAACCTTTTAAGTGTTGTTCCCCGCTACATCGTGCGGGTATCTGACTAGTGTGTGTGTGTATGTGTGTATTGTACGCATATTGTAGGTTATCATATGGCATGAAAAGAATGTGAAGATCATTTAGAAAAGACCATAAGCTATTTAACGAAAAGATAAAGTGTTATGGATTATTTAAGTTGTATTATTTGTTTTGGGAATAATTGTTTTCTTTTAAGATTATTTTTGTAATTATTGAAACAATGTGTACTTAATTTGAAATTTGAAATAAATAAATAAATTAAATATTGTCATAAATTGCATGACAGTGTCTTGTGAGCTGTGAACCAATGGTTCGCGCCTCGGCATTCCGTCGTAGGTTAAGGTGTGACATATTAGTATCATAGTCGAAGGCTATAAGATAGGTCATTAGAAATGTCCAAGTACCATGATTAGGACCATATATGGAATTAAGGTCTGTTAGGTTTAGAAATGACAGAAGAAATCAACTTCCAACTTCAAAGTGGTGGGAGACAAATCGTTAGTTGGTAGTGTTATCGGCGAATGAGTGAAAGTTAAGTTAGCATTTGGTATGCATTAATGATAGGGGGAATGGAATGAGTCATTAAGAGGGAATGAAAAAATGAGTGTTTGATTGGTCAATTGAATGAAATCAACGATTACCCAATGAATCTCATTCCATCAAAACCATTCCTTCCCAACTCCGCTTCTTATTTTATCATTTCATTCAACTTTCACCCTACTCTCTCAACAACAACACATGACAACCACCACCACCAACTAACCACCCCCACCATCACCACCTGAACCATTGTCACGCCCCAACCTAAAACAGAAAAATGTCACGGTGCAAACTGATTGCTCACAAGGAACTATCATACAATTAAAATATGTCAATATTTAATTTACTTATTTAAATTCAATCAAATACACATCGTCTCAACTTGTTACAAATAAATCAAACTAGTTGACTTTTTATATATAACCTAAAGTCAATCTATGTGACCGTCAATCTTCCCTTCAAACCAAAGAAAAACCTAAAATATGCATAAAAATATACATATATATATAGGTATTGGATCATTTCATAATTTTTTTACAACGAGAAGTGAAGGTGTAACTCCATTAATCCCTAATTTCACTCCATTTCTTATTGTGTAGGTGCGTATGTACGTGTTTAGGTACGTATTTTTGTATATGTGTATGTATGTTTGTATGTGTGTAGGTATGTAGGTTTAAATGTGGCTCGGTACGTTTGTATGTGTGTAGGTAGGTTTGAATGTGTGTAGGTACGCATGTATATGTGTGTAGGTAGGTTTGAATGTGTGTAGCTAAGACATAAACACAACCAACCTACATACATGCAGGTAACATCATAAGAAAGGGAGTGAATTTAGGGATTAATGGAGTTACACTTTCACTTCTCGCAATTCTTGTTGTAATATCACTTCTCGCAAGATCCATCCCCTATATATATAATGTCAACAACACAATAATCATGATTTGCTAGTATGGATAATATGTAGTATGAAAAATAAGATTTGATGCATAAAGTCCTCAAAAGCATTGAAAACAGTAAAACAGGGGAGTGATTACTCACCTTGATGATTAAGCGAGAAAACCGAGAGATAAAATAAACGAGCAAGGTTATCGCGACAAGTATTGATGTGTTGTAAAACACACCTATTTTCCGCACCATTTTATCATCTTCTAAGTGCTTAATTATATAATAATTGATGATTTTAACTCGTTTTAACATGATCTTACAAAGCTTAATACAAGGTGTAGATTATGAGTTTTACAAGAGAAAAAGTATGGATTTTGGAAGAGAAAAGAAGCTTTTTTGATCAATTTTGAAGACTAAAACTTAAGGCCCGGCCCAAGCTCACAAGATCAAACCCTAACCAGCCCTAAATCTCAAAATCAACACCCCCTTCACCAAGAAAATTCATTTTTTGCAATTGGCAGCCAAGAAAGAAAGAAAAAAGTTGTGTGGAAGCTTTGTGGTGGCTAGAGGTAGAAGAAGAAGGTTAAGGGAGACTTTGGACAGCATCTAGGGTTGTTATTAATCAATAAAATAAGCCCCAATTGGTAGTAAACAATCTATAAACTTTACTTTCTTGTTCAAGGTTCATACTTGTTGAATTGATCTTTAAACTTGAGTTGTTTTGCAAATGAATTGAAGATTGAGTTGTTATTGATCTTGATAGATTGTTGAATGATTAACATGATGTTTATGATGATTAATATGGTGTTTATAATAACATATACTTGATGTCCAAAAATAATGTTAGGCTAAACTCATTAGCTCTACCTAGGTTTGATGAATATTGTTAGGTTTTAGTAAGTAATATGGATTGTTTGATCATCATGACTTGATTTGTTAATGAAAGTTTGGTTTAATATTGAATTAGGTTGTGTCTAGTGGCTGTGATTTATTTAATTATACTCATAAACCCCCTTGCTTTGATTGATTGAATTAGTTTTGATTGATTATTGCTTGTTTGACTCTTTACTTTGTGTTTAGAGATTGTTTGAGGGGTGTACAACCGTAGGGTTTTGTTGAGTGTGTTAATTGATTAGATTCAGTGGGTAGGCACCTTCTTAGAGACCGAGAGGTGATAGGAAGTAAGGTCGTCTCATAGCTTTAACTTGTTAGGATTAGGATCGCGCGAGAGCGGGTTCGGTTCTTGTCGGGTTTGGGTTTGTGAGCGATTAGTTGATCTAGTTAAATTAAACCAAATTGTTCCTCTATCCTTGGTTGCATAGTATTCATTTCCATTAGGGTCGTGTGTCGGTGAGACCGAGAGGTAAGTCGACATTAGAACACTTTAGCAATTCGTTTCCCGTTTTGTTCTTAAATTCAACTAAGTGTAAGTTAGGGTTTGTTAGTGAGACCGAGAGGTGATCTTGTTGGTGCATAAATGTCAGTAGTTCATAGTCTAGTATCTGTAATCGAGTCTGTAATATTATTTATGTTTTTGTTTAAGCGAAGTTGTTAACAAGTTCGCCTAGGCGAACTTGTTGAACAAGCGAAGTTATGGACAACTTCGCCTGAACATATCAGGCGAAGTTGTCGTGTATATAAAGTCCTAGGTTACGGGCTGTTTAGAGTTAATAGTGAATCGTGAAGTTAGTCGTTTTTAAGTTCGTGTCAGTGGTTCGAGTTCATTGTAACGTGAGGACGAGAGTCTGTATCAGTGATTCATATCACGTGAGTTCAGTTATTAATATATAACGTGTTTCGGTTTATTCGTGTGTGTTTGTTTGGTTTGCTTTCTACGCTCGAAACGATCTACGCAGGGATTCCGCACCTGAGTAGACCGAGATATCTCGTGTGATCCGTCCAGGGAACCTACAATTGGTATCAGAGCATTTGCTCGATTGTGTGGTTCGGGATATTCACGCGGGTGTAGAAATCGTCCCGTTTCGACTATTCGCGGGACGTGTTTTCTGTGTTTTTGATCAATCTTACCTCCTACCATCGTGTTCAAGCCTTTACACCGTCAAAAACCTCGTTAAAATCCGATCTACAGATCTGCAAATCTTCCGTGTTCATCAGGCGAAATTGCCGCCACTGTGCGTAGGGTTTCGGCAAAGATATAAGGTTAAGCGAAGTTATCCACAACTTCTCCTACCTTCTCAAGTTCGCCTAACTCAAGCGAACTTCTCTACAACTTCGCCTACCTCTTAAGTTCGCTCACCTCAAGCGAAGTTAAGAATCAGCGAAGTTAATCAGTAGTGTTATCAGCGAAGTTCTTCAGCGAAGTTCTCTACAACTTCGCCTACTTCAAGCGAAGTTATCCGTAACTTCGCCTACAGTACTTTAAGATAAAAAAAAAAATTTCTTAATTTTTCAGGTTTCTTACTTTTCGGGAAAGATGTCGTCGATCAACATCTCTGAGTTGGTGAAGATGGAAGTTGAAGCAGGGTCAGCTACCAAGGCCCCAAGATTGCTGAAGGGAACCGATTTCGTTGCATGGAAGGATCGGTTCATACAATACGTCAAATACCAGGATGCGAAGATGTGGGTATGCATCCAGGATGGTTATATTCCACCAGTTATGGAGTATGAAGGTCGTGATCAAATTAAAAAGTATAGTAAAATGGAAGAAGAAGAGAAAAAGATGTATGAGGCCGAGAGCAAGGCTCATGCTGCTATTACTATGGCTCTTCCTCAAGAGATCCTTCATACGTTCAGAAAGTATACGTCAGCAAGAGAGCTTTGGGAAGCTCTTGAGAACAGATTTGAGGGGAATGTAGGAATCCGTGCTTCAAAGATAAAATTGCTCAAAACCCAGTTCTCAGTCTTCAAGTATTTGAAGAATGAATCCTTAGATGATATTATCACTCGATATTACCATCTGATGACTGAATTGAGCAACTATTCAATTTCCTACCGAGAAGAAGAAATAGTTGAGAAACTTCTAGATGCTCTCCCACCAAAATGGGAGATGTACACTGTGCTGATGAGGGAAGACAAGGACTTTCCCACATATGATCTTGAAACGACAGTCAACAAGCTCAGAACCTTTGAGCTTAACATGGTCAGAAAAGAGACACCTATGGATCAGGTTCAAGATCCAGGTATGTATGGAGCTAAAGTCAACACTAGCTCAGGATCGAAGACTGAATCTGCTGCCTACTACACAAAGGGAGAGTCGGGCCCCAACTCATCACATGAGGGGCATGTGTCAGTTAACACAAATGGGGATGTTTGCTATGTAGCAGCTGGATCGAGTGGTTCTCAACTCCAGGTAAGCAAGAGTAGTTGCTCTCCAAGTTCTCCCAGCAACAACTACTCCAAGATGCCTATGAGTGTCAAGTCTGCTGAAGAGCAGTTTGGTCTCTATGCCTCTTTCATTGCTTCCTATGAGAACTACATTCAAGGGAAGATTGTTGATCCAGCTATGTTGGATGAAGATTACGATCAGATTGATGCTGACGATATGGAAGAAATGGATTTACAATGGAAAATGGCCATGATCGTGAGAAGAGTAAAAAGGTTTATGAGAAAGACGGGAAGGAAGTTTGTCGGTGGAAAGCCGGGGTTTGACAATGCAAAGGTGAGATGCTACAATTGTCAACAAAACGGTCACTTTGCAAAGGAATGCAGGAATGAGCGTGTAGAACGAAGTCAGGGCAGGTCTACACAGCAAAGTGGAAGTTCTAAAGATTATAGTGCGATGATGTCCAGAGAAGATGGTGAATACAACTGGAACCTGCTGTCTAAAGAAACTTTGAGCAGGCAAATTTGGCGAAGGTTGAAACTGAAGAAAGTGAGAAGGTTACCGGAGAAGAGAAAGCTTTCATGGCAGATGTTAAAGATCAGCTCTCCGAGGTATGTACTAAACCAACTTGTTCAAAATGTGAGAACTTGTCTGAGCAACTAGCAACCATAACTGATCAGTATGTTAGTTTGGATGCTGAGTTTAAAACGTTAAAAGAAGATCATCACTTTATTAAATCAAGAGAAAATAATTATAAAATTAAAATAAAAGCTTGTGAAAAAGATGTTAAAAGTCTAAAAACAAAACTTGCTGAAAAAATTGAAGTGATTGATTTAAGTTATGAAGTTTTGGAAGAAAAGACCAAACTAATTGCTGAGAGAGAAAAACAGATTGCTGACCACCAGGTGAAAGTGGTGGAACTGAATCGAAAACTGGAGCAGTTCAGAAATTCCTCTGCTATTCTTGATCACCTTGTTAGTGATCAAGGTTCCTCTGTCAAGAGGGGAGGAATCGGTTATCATGAGGTTCCACCACCGTACAATCACAATTACACTTTTAACCCTAGTGTTCAGAAATCTATTGACTTTGAGGTTGCTCAGACAGTGCCAATTAAAGTAACTGTTAAAGAACCAAATATTAGTAGAGGCGAAACAAGTTCGCCTGTTTCAAGTGTTGAAATTTCTGATCAAAGTCCAGTCTCGTCAGATTCGGATAAGTCATCCGAGTCTGGTAAGGCAAAAGAGGAGGTTGTGTTACCCAAGAGTGGAGAAAAAGATAAAACAAATAAAAGGAGTACTCCACTAAACCCGTACGTCCCACCATATGTGAGACGAACGGGCGGTAATATAGCCTCGACATCTAAAACACCTGTTGATAAAAAGGTTGAACATAGGTGTTGTTTTAGATGTAATCAATTAGGACATCTTGTTGCAAATTGCCCTCTGAAGCAGCGATTCAGAGGTGTAAGGCCTACTAAAGCTGAGAATAAACCTAATAGTAATTATCATGCTGCTAAAAATGAAAACCACTTAAAATTCAAAAATGTGACTAATTCAGGTTTTCATAGAAACAAATCTCAGTTTTACACTGCTAATAACCAAACCACAAGTTATAATTCTCTCAATTCACAGAGGTTTGGTAGGCCTCACAATCAATCTTCAATGAGATATCCTAATGGAACTTACAGGAATTATCGAAATACTAACTTTGGAAAGCCAAAGTTTGGGATGTATAGATCCAAGACCAATTGGTCTTGGGTCCCTAAATTCTAATCTTTTACTTTATTGTGCAGGAACAGTTGAACAGGGCTGCCAACAATCTTTGGGTTGTAGATAGCGGCTGTTCCCGGCACATGACGGGTAACAAATACTTGTTACACGATTTGAAACCTGTTCAAGGAGGGAGAGTTAGCTTTGCCGGTGAAAGTGGTGGCAAGATTACTGGAATGGGAACGGTGTCAAACGGAAAGATGACTTTGGAGAAGGTTAACTTTGTAGAAGAATTGAAGCACAATCTGCTGAGTGTGTCGCAGATCTGTGATAAGGAGTACACCGTTCATTTTACAAAGAATGAGGCGATCGTGTTGAAACCTGGTTTTCAGATACCAGAGGAGTGGATTGTGATGAAGGCTCCACGTGAAAGAAATACATATATTATGGATATGAGATCAACTGAAATGGCCACGGCAGAATCATGCCTTATGACAAAAGCGAGTGAATCAGAGTCCGAATTGTGGCATAGGAGAATGGGGCACATTCATCTTCGGAAGATGAACCACATTGTCAGGAATGGACTTGTGCTGGGCGTTCCCTTGAAGAATTTCAATTTTGAAGATAAATGTATAGCGTGCAAGAAGGGAAAGCAGCACAAGAAATCCCATCTCACCAAGAAAGTCAATTCAATTGCCAGTACTCTAGAATTGCTTCACATGGATCTCTTCGGTCCCGTGAATGCAAAAAGTCTAGGAGGAACTTCTTATTGCTTGGTGATCACTGATGACTACTCACGATATTCGTGGGTGTATTTCCTGAAATCAAAAGATGAAACGGCTCAGATGGTGAAGAATTTGATTACCAAAGTTGAGAACGTTATGGATAAAAGGGTTAAGTTCATCAGGAGTGACAATGGAACGGAGTTCAAGAATTTTGAGATGGAGATCTTCTGCCTTCAGAGAGGGATTGAACACCAATACAGCGCTCCGTACACACCGCAACAGAATGGAGTGGCTGAAAGGAAGAACAGAACATTAATTGAAGGAGCCAGAACAATGCTGGCTGATTCGAAGCTTCCAGTGGTGTTTTGGGCTGAAGCTGTTGCTACAGCCTGTTATGTTCTGAATAGAGTCTTAACAGTTAAAAGACTTGGTAAAACGTGTTATGAGCTTATGCATGGGAGAAAGCCCAACTTGAGTGGTCTTGAACCATTCGGGTCCCCTTGTTCGATTTTGAAGACAAATTCTAAATTTGGTGAAGTAGCCGATGAAGGAATCTTAGTCGGTTATGTTGTTGGGACTCCCAACAGACGTGTCTTCAATACATCGACCAGCAAGGTTGAGGTGGTGTGTAACACCGATATCACAAGTTACCAACCGCCAAAACCAAGCAACGGACCTGCTGAGTTTTTCGACTATGTTAAACTTTTTAAGTCTTTTAACATACCGTATTTGGATATTGCTGAAGAAGAAGAGAGAGTTGCTACGAAAATGATCCTTGATGAGGAAGAAAATCTATTGCAAAGACAGATGATCGATAAATGTCAACCTTCCTCATCAAATGCTATCGATACCCCTGCTACCTCGACTGAAGAAGAATTTTTCAATCCATTTCACTCTCAGCATGAAACAACCATTGACGAGCTCTCTTCTAACTTGGAAGACAATTTGCATGTCGGTTCTGTTCCGACCACGAGAATTCACAAAGATCACCCTTTGGAGAATGTGATTGGTGATGTGTCCTCCGGTGTACAAACAAGACGTAGCTTGAATGAGCACACCTGTGTTTACACAAGCATCAAGGAGACAGGCATAATCAACGAATGCTTGTACACCTGCTTTATCAGCCAGATTGAGCCGAAGAATTATCAAATGGCTTTAAAGGACAGCTCGTGGGTCGAAGCCATGCAAGAAGAGTTGGCTCAGTTCAAGAAAATGGAAGTATGGGATTTGGTTGAAAAACCGAAAAATGTGCATGCGATAGGCACAAAATGGGTGTTTAAGTGCAAGAGAGATGAGAAAGGGATTATCATAAGAAACAAGGCGAGGCTAGTTGTGAAAGGATTTAATCAACAAGAGGGGATTGATAATAATGAAGTGTTCGCTCCTGTCGCAAGGTTGGAAGCCATTAGATTGTTTTTGGCGTTCGCTGCTTATAAGAAGATGAAGGTATTTCAGTTGGATGTGAAGAGTGCGTTTCTGAATGGGAAAGTTGATGAGGTAGTGTATGTTGAGCAACCTCCGGGTTTTCCTGACCCAGACTTTCCTGATCACGTGTACAAGTTAAGCAAGGCATTGTATGGACTACATCAGGCACCTCGTGCCTGGTATTCAACTTTATCAGATTACTTGCTTGAAAATGGGTTTGAAAGAGGGAAAATAGATAGCACGTTGTCCTTCAAGAGAGATGGAAGCGACTTCCTGCTAGTGCAAGTCTACGTGGATGACATCATCTTTGCTGCATCAAGAGTCTCCATGTGTCAAGATTTTGAGGCCGTCATGAAAAAGAGGTTTGAAATGAGTGCTATGGGTGAACTAACTTTCTTTTTAGGATTGCAGGTTGATCAGAAGAAGGATGGGATGTTCATTCATCAAACCAAGTATGTCCATGATGTGCTCAAACGCTTCAAGATGGAGGACAGCACTCCATTCGACACTCCAATCTGCGTCAATCACAAATTGGGTGCTGAGTCAGACAGTGATGCAGATGTGGACCCAACTCAGTATCGGGCTATAATAGGTTCTTTAATGTACTTAACTGCTTCTAGGCCTGATATAATGTTTGCTGTTTGTCTTTGTGCTCGTTTTCAGGCAAACCCAAAGGAATCTCACATGAAGGGTGTGAAGAGGATCTTGCGGTATCTCAAGGGCAAACCGAAGCTGGGGTTGTGGTACCCGAGAGGAGGAGACTTGGAGCTAGTCGCTTACACAGATTCTGATTATGGAGGGTGCAATCAAAGTCGGAAATCAACAACTGGAGGATGTCAGTTTCTTGGTGGCAGATTGGTGTCGTGGCAATGCAAGAAGCAGACTTCAGTCGCAATTTCAACCTGTGAAGCAGAATACATGGCAGCATCCAACTGCTGCTCCCAGGTTCTTTGGATTCAACAACAGTTGCGCGACTATGGTCTGAATTTCTTACTTACACCTATTTGCATTGATAACACAGCTGCTATCTCAGTAACTAACAATCCTGTGAAGCATAGTAAAACTAAACATATTGACATACGTCATCATTTTATACGGGATTGTGCTGAGAAGAAACTGATTGTGCTTGAAAAGGTGGATTCGCTTGATACGCTTGATAATTTCGCTGATCTTTATACTAAAGCGTTTGACAAAACGAGATTTCAAAACCTTATTGAGTTGAATGGGATGATCAATCCCGAGTAACCATGCTTTTCAAGTTATATTAAAAAAAAAAAAAAATCACTATCGCTTAAAAGTATGTCGGTTACCACAGTTTGAAGGACATGTCTTAGGATATGTTTGGTCCTCCTTTTCTACTTGTAGATTTTGAGGATAGCCATTAACCAGATGACTGAAAGTGACCGGGGCGGTTTATGATGAGTTTTCATTTTTTCGCTTAAAATTAGTCGATCATATTAATTAGTTAGAAGGACACATACTAGTATGTGGTCGGTCCAGCTGATCCATTGGATCTTCGGGATAGCCGTTTACCTGAAGACTTTGTTTTGGTCGGGGCGATTAATGTTAAAATTTTTTTTAAGGGAAATGAAATTATTTTTCAAGTCTGCTACTTCGTAAGAAGTTCGTTTGCTATGTTTAACAGAAAATTGATCCAACCTTGGAAAATGATAGATATACTGATTCTGTGTGCTTAACTAGTGAAGTTATTAGGCTTAAAAGGCTTTAGGACAGTTATTGTATGTCATGGTAGCTTTTTATGGTGCGTAAAAGTAGATGTGATACAAACTAAAACTACTTGATTTTACGTGGAAACTCCTTATGAGTTTTGCATGTCTCTATTTATATCTTTCCGAATGATAGGCAGAAAAGCGATTACCCAGTCATACACGAGCCCGTAAGTGTTCTGATTCCCGTGAAGATAGCGTTTCAAGAAACTGCAGTGATCCAGATTCGGGACTTGCAGTTATTCACTACTCTGAAGTCTATGTAAATGTTTATCATAAAAAAAAAAAAAAAAAAAAAAACTTATGAGTTATTGAAACATTCTAGAGTTCAAAATATCAAGACTTCTTAATCATGGAGTAAGAAAGAGAACGGGAAGCAAATGAAGAGTAATTACAAACTTAATCAGACACTAAGGGTCGAAGTCAATTCGGGGTGACTTGGGGAAAGCCAAATACGCTTTGAGAATAGATAGGAGGCATCATAATCTCTGAGTTGTTGCCCACTTAATTTTTGAGCTTAATTGAACCTAACTCGTATCACAGAAACGATGAAAACCATCTTAAGTATATTACCTGCTTACACCCTGTTTCTTTATGTCATAATACAGCTAAACACGAATCTATGTGACAGTCACGTAATTAGTATGATTCCTGTTTGGATCTTTTCTAAAACGTAGTGGTCCCTATCGAGACTGAAATTTGATCCCTTATACTTTAATTTTTAAAATTTCTTGTACTTAGGTAGTTTTATAATTTTGTATCTGGTTACTTGGACTTGATCGTGTTATTTAATTCCTAAAGGGAAGTTTTAAAAGTTAATTGCAAAATGTTCAAATTATAAGGGTTGATTTTGTAAATATAGGCGATGTTGTTAAACAGGCGAACTTGTGAATAACTTCGCCTAGGCGAAGTTAACCGTAACTTCGCCTGTATAACTTCGCCCCTATATAAGGATTTTCAAAGGTCATCAGTTCATTATTTGAAATATCAGCGAACTTATCCTCGATTATCACAGCGAACTTAATCAGTTTTTCATCCGATTATCTTTTTTCCGATTTCAATCAGTATTCAAGGTGTGTTTGGGTTCTATATCTTATACTCGATGTTCAATGTTGTTAATCCTAGGTTGTTTCGACACCCGGTTAGTGACCTCGGATGTTCGAAACCTATACCCGATTTCAAAACTTGTTTTACGTGTTCATGAGCAAACTGATCGTCCGGACTGCCTTAATACCATGTGTTTTAGTCTCCTAAATCGTCAAAATTGGCCGAAACACCAGATTTTCGATGTTTGAATCGATCTCACTGTCGCCTATTCAGATTCAGGCGAACTTAAGGTTTAGGCGAAGTTATCCGTAACTTCGCCTGAGGCTCAACTTCGCCTGAGGCGATGTTGTGGTGAGGCGAAGTTAACATTAACTTCGCCTGGACCTTTTAAATTTTTAAATTATTAGACGAACTTAAAGATGAAGCGAAGTTGTTCCCAACTTCGCCTCAACTTTAACTTCGCCTATACAGAAGTTATCACAACTTCGCTCATGGTGATAAGCGAACTTGTGTTAAACCTTAACGTGTATCTAACTTGGTTCGTTTGTTGCAGATATGGCTGCAGTAGCAGGTGCTGGAGGTGCTGGAGGCGATGACGGAGATAATCAGAGACAATTCTTCCCGGGTCACAACATGTTCATCACCTTAGACCCGGAAGCGAGTGGTGTGGAGGATTACCGCGAGATAATCACATTCCTCCTTCGCTCGAGGATATTCCACGCAATCAGTACGACTCTGCCGATATCCTTACCCAATATCGAGGATTTCTGGCAGACGGTGGAATACGATTGCCGCGTTGAGCCCCCGGTTATGCGAGCAACCGTCAACAACCAAGAAGTTCAGTTCTCGTCTGAACAAATACGGGTGGCGTTACGTTTTGGAGAGGAGACTCGGGACGACCCAACTGAGTTTGTGGCTCCGTTCCGTGATGAAGCGTTTCTCCGAATGGGCTATTCTGGTCCATTAGGTGATACTCAGAGGAGGAAGGGGTTCCTGCTTGATCAGTGGCGCTTCCTCATGCATATAATGATAGTATGCATGTCAGGGAGGAAGGCGGGCACTGACGGAATGGGTGCGACCATGCAGTCAGCAATGACTGCTCTGACTTATAACAAACGTTATAGCTTTAGTCAGATGGTCTTTTATGAGATCGACAGACAGAGGAGGGCGATGGCTCGTGAGCGGTTCATAATGTATCCAAGATTCATCCAGATGATCTTGAACCATGTGGCTCCAAATTTGCCTCAACGACGCCCAATACGATACGTGGAGAGTGTGAGCAAACGTATCTTTGCTCAATGCCGTACTTCGAGTGCGAGGAGCAAGCCTGAACGTCGTCCAAGGCATACTCCACTCTTTGGGTTCTTAATAAACCCGGGGTATGTGCCAGCTCGGGGGGATGAGTTCAGAGACCCTCAACCACAACAGGCAGGAGCAACTCGAGATGTACCTACTGTGCCTGTGGTGTCAGCTGAGGAGGATGTAGACCTTGATGCTGCATTTGGCTGCCAAGGATTCTTCGACATGGACCGTTTTGATCCACAAGAAGAGGTGCAGGTCTCTGCTGCACAGGTTCGGGAAGTGAATGTTACTAGAGCAGCTACGACGGTGGCTGACTCAGATCTTGATGATGTTATGGATGAGGTGAGAAGGATGTTGGTGAGACGAGAAAGGACGTTAGGGAAGAGGAAGAGGGCAGTTGATGATACTGAGTCAGAAGAAGAAGAGGATATTCACAAGCTGATTAGACGATCAAGACGTGAAAGGACAGGTGCAGGTATGGGAGCTGGAGAGACTTCAAGAGTTGTACGTTTTGCTCCATCCGCACTGTCAGGTATGTCAATTGTTCCTACTTCTGTACAGGTTACAAGCGCTGCGGATGTTCCCGTGGTGGCTACATCAGCTGTCGGCATCCCATCCATCACACTACAGACGACGACTCCGGAGATTGTGTCGTTACCACCTCCAACGCTTACTCCTTCAGAGGTGGTGGCACAATTTGTAGAGTCTACCGTCGTTGCAACTGCAGGGTTGTCGGTCACGATACCACCTGCGGTTACGTCCATAACTGCTTCTGATGTCTCGGTTACATTCGAGATCCCTGCTGAGTATACTCAAGATACATCTAACATGAGGTTTGATTTC
>NW_027506057.1:0-128517 GCF_021521415.1 Bidens hawaiensis
TGGTATGTTTGTTTACCGATTCTATAAGCATAATAATATATTTGCTATTTTGAGGTATTCATAATTTCATATTTATCGTTCTTGGTCATAATTCAATGTTTAAGGTTAGGAAGATTTTGATGAAAATAAATTTGTTGTTAAAAAAATTCAATGTTTGACTAAGCCAATTAGTCTGGATTTAGAAAAAAGGGGGGGGGGGGAATGACAATGTCAACTATAAGAGAGAAAAAATATTCTTAATTTTAAAATTTTCCTTGCACCAAGTCTTGTTGTCACATAAACTAATGTAGCAACAGATTTGTACATTGGTGTAGTAGATTAGTTTTCGTTTGTCAGATGGAAATATACTATGGTAGATGGAAACCCATTGCCCCATCTCAAAATACACACACGTGTAACAAAGAGCATTCATAACGGGGTGTAAAACTCAAGGTCCAGCTAGATCTACGTGGCGTATTACAGACGAGTGGGTTATAAATTTCTTTGTTGTGGAACAAAGTCCATGGACTAAGTTTGTTCCTGCAAACTAGTGAGGTGGACAATTTTTTTCTTTCTCCATCTCACATACACATATAGATATATTATATGCATATATATTATACCGTTTTTCAAGACCGGGGCTTTCAACCATGAGGTTTGTGAATGTTTGTTGTGGAATAAATTGAGGTTTTTAAGAAAAATTTAGAATCTAACGTGTAAATGATATGACAGTTTGTAAAAATTTGTTATTGTAGATACTCTAACATGACGTATAATGGGGAAGCTTATATTAATTAAAACAATTTCTTAGTTAAAGAATAAAAAAAATCAAAGGATGTTTTTATACAAGAAAAATTTTGAGTTTGTTTTGTCGAAGTTATGGATGTCACTTGTCAGAAAAGAATTTGTTTTGTGACTTTGTCGAACTTATGGCCGGCGATCTAGGTATAAATGTATAATATTTTTTTTTGAAAAATTTAACTATACTAATAAAATAAAATAATGAGGATGATGTAACAATCTCATATTTATTCTTGGCCTAATATCTCTTCCCATTCATCTTACCTATCCATGTGTTATGGAGCAAAACCATATTGGTAAGTGGGTTTATAATTTCTTTTCTAATTTTCTAATGGAAAATTGGATATTAATAATCTCAACTATCAACTATTGGCCAATAATAATCTCAACTAACAATGTGACCGGTAATAATCCCACCTATCAGTTTTGTTACCAATAACAATCCCAGTTAAATAAAACAGTTAACTACATTAATTGTTGATGACATGGCGTGTGACATGGCATGTGGCTGTTAAACAGGGTGGTTATTGTTCAAACTGGATTGAGCCTGAAACTTCTGGACATGTTGAAAAATATAAATACAAAATTCCGGGCTAATTTTCTTTGATAGGATTGAAAGATACAGAACGATTAGAAGAGTTGGCTGTAAAAACGAACTAGCTTTATTTTCTTTGAAAGAATATCAAAATTTCTTCTGTATATTTAAGATTTAAAATAAAATGAAAAAGTACACCTCACCAGCCAAGTAATCACCACGTCACGCGCCATGTCATCAATAATTAACGGAGTTAACTGTTTATTTAACTGGGATTGTTATTGGTAACAAAACTGATAGTTGGGATTATTACCAGTCACATTGTTAGTTGGGATTATTATTGGCTAATAGTTGATAGTTGGGAATCATCTTCATTCATCCTAACTATCCATTTATCATGGGTCAAATTAATTTTGACAAATGGATTATAATTTTATTTTTAATTCTCTAATGTCTCATCTTATTTATCCTACCTATCCATGAGTCATGGAATAAAACAATTTTAGAAATGGGTTATAATTTATCTTCTAATTCTCTAATCTCTCATCTCATTTATCATAGTTATCCACGGGTAATTGGTCAAAACAATTTTGCAAATGTTGTATATAAAAAAAATCGAATTTGTAAATTTGAGATTCCAGATTTCTTATTATTTGTACTATATATTTTATCTTCTTTTTACCTATAATTTTGTCTATTTCTTTCAGATAATGGATCTTTTTATTTTTATTATTTGACAAATCTCGTGTAATACACGGGTTCAAAAGCTAGTTCTTAATATATCCGGTTTTCTAAGACCGGTCATATTATTCATCTTTTCGAATATATCGATGGATGACCGGTTTGATGGCTTCAAAACATTGTTATTTACACATACTTGTAAAAGGCCAAAAACTATACACTAGGAACCTTCGTATATGCATAGTTACATACTCCCCTCATTCACATATTTCTATCAGCTATTTTCTGCATTAATTAATTTGCATCATCTAACAAACGATTACACCTAAATTCAGCTACCATGACGATCAAATTGCACGGACTCATTCGTTCACCGCCAGCGCTTCGTGCATGGCAGCTCTCTTTGAGAAGGATCTTGATTTCGAGTTCGTTCCAGTTGATTTTGCCACCCGTGAACAGAAGACACCTCAGTTCCTAGCTCTAAACGTACCGTAATCTTTATCACTCGAATATTTCATAGTAATGAATTTGTTATTTGTTTGAAATTTTCTAGATTTATTATCCATGCAGCCATTCGGTCAAGTTCCCGTGTTTGAGGATGGCGATTTCAAGCTATTTGGTAATAATTACTAATTATAGATCATTAATTCTTACTAATTACCAAAACGGTGCGTAACTTGTTGGTTGTTTACCTGCCACTTTATCAAGGCCGACCCGTGGGCCAGCGAAACCAGGCAGGGGCTTTTGGTCACACTTAATTAAGGTCTCCAAATGAAAAATAAAAATACAAAACCCCATTATATGTTATTAATGTGGGCAAAATAAATTCAAAGTTATTGGTTTAGTGGTAAGCTTGGTTGTTGCTATGCGACAACTGACAGTCATGAGTTCAGGACATGTAATAAGCGTTTTTTTTTCAATTTTTTTTAACAATTGTCATGAAATGACCACAAAATCTTATTCGATTTAGGCCTTAAAATCCATTGAGCCAGCCCTGCACTTTATTGTAATCATTTTGTTGCAGAATCAAGGGCGATTACCAAGTATGTAGCCGAGGCTTACGCAGATAAGGGGACGAGTCTCATATTTAAGGATTCGAAGAAATCGGCTATACAGACAGTGTGGATGGAAGTGGAAGGTCAGAAGTTTGATCCGACGTCGACAAGGCTGACTTGGAGCTACATTTTAAACAGATTTTTGGATTGACAACTGACGAGGCGGTTGTGATGGAGTTTGAAAAGAAACTGGCGGATTTGCTTGACGTGTACGAACAACGGCTAACGGAGAGCAAGTATTTGGGTGGAGATAGCATCACGCTCGCGGATCTTCACCACATACCGAACACGCATATCTTGATGGGGACAAAGGTGAAGAGTCTGTTTGATGCGCGGCCGCGTGTTAGCGAGTGGGCTTCTGATATCCTTTCCAGGCCGGCTTGGGTGAAGGTTACGTCCATGTTTCCAAAGTGAACGTGAGAATTATTTTACGTAGTGTTTGTGATTTGTGAACTTTTTGGCCTGAATAAAATGAATGTATTTTAACAATTATTGTTGTTCACTTGTTTGCTAGTAAACTTATGCAATTATATGTGTATCTTTTTTTGTTTGTCTTTATAAACGTCAAGACAGGCCAAACCATGTTATGAAAAAGATTAGGGCTTTATGGTTTTAAAGATAATAAACACCACAAAAGTTCCATTAACCGAACATTTACCGGAGATTATTCCGCTCATAAGGTTTCCAAGGTCCCAGATTCGAGTATCAGAAATTCAATAAATTTGCCTTTAAAAGGTAATTTAAAAGATGTGAACGTGTGCCGCATTTGAAAGGGATATGTAATAAGGTTGATAGATAGAGCTCGTTGCTCATTGGTAAAGACAGTTCTTAAAACATGAAGGGTTTGAGAGGTGTTGAGTTCAAGTTATTCAAATGACAAAAATACATCGTTTATAAAAATATATATAATAGGTTGACAGATGATTTAGGTGAAACTTTTATGAAAACAGTTGTACGCTAGTGTTGTATCTATATATGCATCCATTGATGTATTGTATGTGTCGTATCTATTATCTCTCTGTCTTATCAATGTATGCATATATCAAGCCTAACTATTGTATACTAGTTGACCTCTCATTTATCAATTATTTTAACTATTCTAATTTTTTGCAACCTAGGGGGTCCCGATTCTACCCTTTGGGTTAGCATTTCTTTCTTTTTTTCCTTGTTTTCCACTTTAGTTTAGATGTGATTCGTATTAAAACAAAACTTATGTCTATCCCAGTTGGTTGGACATGGTGTTTAATTGTTTAGAACCCATGGACCTGGACTTTATTCTTTATTCTGTGGGTCTCCATTTTTTTTTGAAACTTTGTTTTCCAATTCAGTTTATCATGTTTTATTAATTACACAATTAACAATATAACTTTTTAATATGACAACTCTAAAATTCTACTAATTTATGCAAACTACTCCGCGTATTATAAGATGGTAACCCAAGTTCTTAATATGATACTTAACCCATGGCAACCAAAGTCCGCCGCACGGTCACTGGTACACGTGTGCATTCTTGTCAGTCTACATACGCAAAAGAACTAATCCGATGTCAATTGAGTTCTCGTAACGTCCCAACCGAAACAACTAGTTATATACAGTGTTGCAAAAATCCGGACTATGCGTCGATTAATCGCTAGTCCCCACTTCAATAGTTAATTTTAGGCTAATCGGTTAATGGTCAAATCCGGCCAAAATCGACGATTTTCGACGAGATTCCGACAAAAATCAGGGGTTTCCGGCGCGATTCGATCAAAAACCAGTTGTTTCCGAGGAGATTCAAGCCTATTTCCGGCCAAAATCGACGATTTTCGACGAGTCCGACAAAAATTAGGGGTTTCCGGCGCGATTCGATCAAAAAACCAGCAGTTTCCGAGGATATTCAAGCCTATTTCCTGCCAAAATGTGTTTATGTATGTATAAAAATGAAAATTACATATAAAAATGTGTGTTTGTATGTATAAAAATGAAAATTACATATAAAAATTTGTGTTTGTATGTATAAAATTGAAAATTATACATTAAAATCTGATCCGATTAATCCCAATTGATCGCTAGTCCCTACCACACCACCCCAATAACGACTAGTGATTTTTACATCACCAGTTATATAATAAAATTCAAGATTCGTTGATTGATTGACCCGCACACATTATACCATGTCCCCGTCCATACTTTCTTACACCCACTACGCTTAGATAGTTTAGATATGAAGCGCTAAATAACATTAGTTTTGATTTTAGTGCTGTGTAAAAGAGTAGAAATAAATGAGAAAATATGACTTTTGATGAGGATCATTAGTCCATTTATTAAAACTTTACACTTATTTAATTCAAGTGCTCTATTCAAATTTTAGAAGTTGAACAAACTAGACTAATCCTTTAAAAAACGTGTAATACTTGAACTAAAATGTTATTAACATCCTGTCATGCCGTTGTCACATAAGGATGAGCACTCTCGGTAACTAATCCTTCATAAACATGTAATGATATAATTAAAACCATAAATTATATTTTTAATTTTTTTTAATAAAATCTGTTAGTGAATAGTTTAATTGATTAGAAATAAACTTCGCCCAAACCCAGCCTCCAACGTCCGCCATTGCCTTACCACTCTTACTCCTTTGATGACCCTCTTTTTTAAACTGTAGGGGTACATGGGACCTCACTACACTCGGTCTTCGTAATATAATATGACCATGTTATTGTAGTTGATGACATGCCACCCCACGTAGCTCACCGTCACCTACTCACCTCGTGTTTATTTCCTCTTATATTTTATTTCCACAGGTAATGGCTTAATCATCGGTGTATTTTGACGTGTGTATGCAATTCACACATCTTACCAAAAAAATAAAATTATATTACCTTTCACGTGACATACTCATTATTATTCAACATAAACCATCAACACCACCAACCCCACAAAAATAACCTTAAATATAAAATATCAAACTTACCCCCTTATCTGTATAATTAGTCTCCTTTTCATCACATACCTTAACCATCACTTGTTTCAGGTGCTCCGTAAGACTGCAATGGCTCTTAAATTGTACGGGACCGTCGGTTCACCGGCTACCTTTCGTGCTTTGGCTGCTCTCTACGAGAAGGATCTCAACGTCGACTTTGTTCCTGTCAATTTAGCCAACAAGGAAAACAAGTCAGCTCAGTTCCTTTCTCTCAATGTAACGTTACTTATATCATTTTAATTATTAATCTTTTAAAGTTTCTATAGATATATAATTGATACCAATATTTATATGTGCAGCCATTCGGTCAAGTTCCAGTGTTTGAGCATGGTGATTTAAAGTTAATCGGTAATTACTAACTATAGATCACTTTACTAATTACTAAAGCGACGTAACTTGTTGCCTGATTACCTGTCACTAGGGTGTTAAAAAAACGAATCCAAATCCGTGTACGATATATCCGAAAATCCGAATCCGTATCCTAAATATCTGAAACCAAATCCGAATTATCTGAAAATTCGGATATCCACCAAATCTCATATATCCAAATTTTCGGATTCGGATTCCGATAGTGATTTTGAAATTTTTTGGATAGTTCGGATATTCCAAATATATGACATATATTTTTTAATTATTAAATAATATATATTATTTATAAATTTCGGATAATTTTTGGATATTTCAGATAATTTTTCGGATATTTTGAATGATTTTGGATATTTCAAATAATTTTTTTTTTGATATTGCGGACTATTTTTCGGATTTTCGAAATATTTTTTAAAGCAATTCTTTAAATATTTTTATAATATTATTTTTTTCGGATATCCGATTTTTAACTCCCCTACCGGCCACTTCACTGTAATCATTTTGTCGTAGAATCAAGGGCGATTACGAAGTACATAGCGGAGGCTTTCGCAGATAAGGGGACTAGTCTTGTATTCAAGGATCCAATGAAATCGGCCATACAGACAGTGTGGATGGAAGTGGAAGCTCAGAAATTCGATCCAGCGAGTTCGAAGCTTGGGTGGGAGCTGTTTTTCAAGCCGCTTTTTGGATTGACGAACGACGAGGCGGCTGTGGCTGAGTTTGAGAAGAAGCTGGAGCCAGTGCTTGACGTGTACGAGCAACGGCTAAAGGAGAGCAAGTATTTAGGCGGAGATAGCTTCACGCTGGCGGATCTACACCATTTACCGAACACGTATCTGTTGATGGGGACGAAGGTGAAGAGTTTGTTTGATGCGCGGGCCGCATGTTAGCGTGTGGGTTTCGGATATTCTTTCCAGGCCTGCTTGGACCAAGGTCGCGGCTATGCGTCCGAATTAAGCGTGAGAATTGGTTTGAGAGTTGTAGTCGTGTTTGTGATTGTTGTAACTTTGGACCGGTTTAGAAGGTCGTTGTATTTGGATAGCTGTCGCTGTTCGAGAGTAGTTTTATTCAATAAATTCGTTCTATACTTTACACATTTTTATATATAATACACTATAGTGGGATATACTGAATATGATGATGAGGACAGTGTGATTTATGAGAGAACAAAGTTATGAAATTCATTGTATCAAGACTCATTGCATTCCATTATATAGGACTAGATTATATAGTGGTTAACCGAATGTAACTGGTACAACATCTAAGTTGATTTATTTTAACGCTTAAGTTAAATTCTAATGATCCAAGACTGAAAACCAAAGTGAATCTGACATCTATAACGAAAGTATAGATTAACCCTAAAACTTGGAAAAAAAAAGGTACCGTATTAGTTTTAAGTACAGAACATAAATAAATTCCATTCATTTACATTTCAGCACCAAAAATATCTAAGTATTATGTTAAAGTTACAAATGACATCCAAGATTAATGATTAGAATTGAAGAAACGTGTATAAGAGATTGATTATAAAGTATGGAATCATAAACCAATGAATGGAATGAAATAGAACTGAATGAATGTCAACGTAGATACTTGTTAAAAATCGAGGTGAGGGATTAATGCATGTTGATTGAAGACTGGGTTGGAGATCAAATCAGCCGCGTATGAAGAAGGGACGCCGATTGACATGTATTCTAAATACGAAAGGTCGATAATTAGGGTTCTTTTTAGTTGGGTTATAAAACGCTAAAAGTGGGATGAGTCAAAATATAGTTGTGAGGAGAAACTTAAGAGTGACAAGTGTTTGCTTATTTACTCATTTAATAGAACAATATTTATATAATAACGTTTATGCAACTTATGACTTTAATAATTTTTGAAAAATTTAAAAGGTGTTTGAGAATACGGATTTTATTGTAACTTATTGATTTATTCTAAAAATTACAACAAGATAAAATAAGAAATCCCAAACACCTCATAAATTAAAAAAGTTATTGGAAACTTCTTTTTAAAGGATTAACAAATTCAACAAAATTCCTAGAAGAAACCAGGCCTAATTATGGCATACAACGTGATGTTTTTACATTATTAACAAATGCTAAGTTCTTTCTAGAATAGGCATGTGGTGAGCCAGTCCTAGTATTCAAAGTTCACACATCTGCCATAAAAATAAAATTAAATTAAGATATAACTTATACTATATTAAATATTATTCAATTCAATACCGACTAGCCCACCACCACTACCATCACTCCTACCGGTCCACAATCCCAATTTTATTTACACGAATCCCATTCCAGTTTCCACAACATATTTTTCAATCACTATCTTCTAACCCACCCTGATTTCATCCATGGCTCTCAAATTACCATCAATCTTTCATATTTATCCAATCATCATCATCATATTATTCGATCCCTTACTTCAGCAAATCCCAAACTGCTCAGCCTCGATTCTCAAATTACACGGAGCCAATGGCTCACCCGCAACCTTTCGTGCTTTGGCTGCTCTCTACGAGAAAGATCTCCACTTCGACTTCGTTACCGTCAATTTAGCAACCCAGGAACACAAGTCACCTCAGTTCCTTACTCGCAACGTACTGTAACTAATATTAATATTACTTATGTCATAAAACACAATCAGTCACTCAAAATTTCTCTAGATCTGACATATATATTCGTATGTATACATATGCAGCCATTCGGTCAAGTTCCAGTATTCGAGGACGGTGATTTCAAGCTATTCGGTAATAATTACTAATTACCAAAGCCATGCGCAGCAACTTGTTGTCTGTTTACATGCCACTTTATTGTTATTATTTTGTTGCAGAGTTTATCTGTCACTTTATTGTAATTGTTTTGTTGCAGAGTTTATCTGTCACTTTATTGTAATTGTTTTGTTGCAGAATCAAGGGCGATTACGAAGTATGTATCCACGGCTTATGCAGATGTTGGGACGGATTTGATATTTAAGGATCCGAAGAAATCAGCGATCCAGACGGTGTGGATGGAAGTGGAAGCTCAGAAGTTTGAGCCAACGACTTCGAAGCTGACGTGGGAGCTGTTTTTCAAGTCGATGTTTGGGTTGACAACTGACGAGGCGGTTGTGACAGCGTTCGAAAAGAAACTGGCGGATTTGCTTGACGTGTACGAACAACGGCTGACTGCGAGCAAGTATTTGGGTGGAGATAGGTTCTCGTTGGCGGATTTGCATCATTTGCCCAATACGTATATATTGATGGGGACGAAAGTGAAGAGTTTGTTTGACGTGCGGCCTCGTGTAAGCGCGTGGGCTGAGGATATACTTTCCAGGCCTGCTTGGACGAAGGTCGTGTCTTTGTGTTCGAGTTGAGCGTGAGAGTTGCTTTGAGAGTTGTACGTCGTATTTTGTGATTGGTGCGCCTTGTGTTGCGACTGTTATACCTTTCGGTCTACTTAAAATAGTAAACATACAAGCATCCTGTATTGAGTTGTATTAGTTTTAACTTTGATGATCAAACCGATAGATGAAGAAATTGCATCTTTCTTCCATTTGTGTTAAAGTGTTTGTGGTTTACTAGCTACTTATGTGTTTTCAAAGATTAAGAAAAATGGTGCAAACTCTTAAAAAAATGAGAACGCATGATTGGGATAGATGTAGCTACAACTTCTTGACGCCATCACGGCACATAAAAAGCATCCAAGGTGAAGGCAAACTATGAGCTCTTTCTAAGTTAAGGTAACTTGCAATTCATATTGCACGCCTGACTATGAATAGGGAAAATTCCTAAAATGTCTATATTATCGACTTAAGTTAAGAATTTGTCTATTTGATTAAAAACTTTCCAGAATGCCCATTGTATATACGGTTGGCTTCATTCTTAAATCAAGTCAGACGCTGGTTTTCTCTTTTAAAATAATGGCCGACGGTATAAAAGTGTTGCCGATGGTATAAAGGTATGGTTGACGGTATAAAAGAGTTGCCGAAGAGTATACAAGTACGACCGACAGTATAAAAGGCGGACCAATTCAAATAAATTTAATTGAATTAAATTTAGTTTTATTCTGAATATTATAAATAAAATCTTACTCCCTCCGTCCCATTATAAGTATCCTAGTTTGATTTTTCAAGTCTTTCTTGTTTAACTTTGACCGACAATATTTTTGTTTGTGTTATATACTACTTGATGTAAAATATATGAATGGATTGGGTTTTAAATGTATTTTACATTGATATAATTTTCATCAAATATTATATGACACGAACAAAAATATTTACGCTTAAGGTTGCAAAAAAAATACTTGAAAAGTCAAACTATGACACTTATAATGGGACAGAGGGAGTATTAAATTTTCTTTTTTAACTTTTAATAAGGTTTTAATTTTCGAATTTACTGTTGGGAACCACTTACTTTTATTTATACGCGGGCGTAAATCTAACTCAAAAATTGAGCCGTGTCAAATTTAAATCGACTTTGAGTAAAGTTTATGCCGCCCGGTGGTGATAGTGGGGTGGTAGTGTGCCTCGACGTATGTTCTTTTACCATCTCTCTTCTTTTACTCTTCTCTCTCATCTATTATCAATTCCGGCGTCAACGATATTGCATATATATGGTCGGACAATCTGCTTCTTCCTCCTTTTTTTTTGACAAATGACACCTCTATCTGGTAATTGTTTCAAATTCTAAAAAAGAAGATTATATTGCCTAGGAGAAACATTATTTTTTATATGTCTGCAAGTACATGGTGAGTGTTGTCTTCATCTTTTGATATTAGTTTCTTATGTGTTATGTTTTAAGTGGTTAAGAAAAAAGTAGTATGACAACACATATAAGTTAATATCCGAACTTATTTACAATGGACATTTTGGGAATTATAAAAGCTTATGGACAAAGCTTTGAACTTGAAGATGAAAATGGACGCATTAGTAATTTTCCTTTATGAATATGTATGGCATCATTCATGTTTCGGTGTGATATGGGTTATGGCACCACAAATGTCATTTGTCCTTATAGTTGACTCTTTCTTTTGATCTTTTTCCGAAATGTACCTTCCGTTCCATATGTTATGATATAGGCCATTTACTTTTAGCTCTTTGTTTGTTTGCGACCGTCTTACTGGCCATATTTGATCTTTAGCAAATGATACACTTGCTTGTGTGAGCTCTTCATGTCTCCTAAAGGTTCTTGGATATTTTCTAGCATGGGTTATCACTATTTTCTTTCGTTTAGACCTATATTATCAAGTTCGGATCATATTATCCTTCTTAGGCCGAGGCTAGGGTTGTCCCTCAGCCAAGCCCGTCTAAGGCCGTTAGCCGGGTCTTATCACCACTTAGGTCTTGCTTTTATGGTGAATTCTCTTCTTATAACACTCCTTTATTGTTTAGTCTCTCGAAAAGCCCATACGAGTGTTATTTGTATTGATATAATTGGGCTTAGAAGGGTGTGGGCCAAGAATATAACTGAGTCGGGGTTTAGTTGACCTAGGGTTGTGACTAGGCTTAAGTCACGACCTCCTAGCCGACGTCTTAGGCCTTTGTTTGGTCTTAGAGGTCTTGGGAGATGCTATTAACTTGTTCAATCTTGTGCACTTGTTATCATTGATGTGTGAGATATATAAATTTATAAATGAAACAATTCACAAAATTGGGTTTTAAAAGGGAAATACCGAACGCTTCACACAACGACACGTGCTGTACCGGCCGGACGTGCAGTCTAGTAAGTCCAGATATTGAATCCTTGGACACGTATGACGACTCTCGATGCTAAACCTCTATCGAGTCCTAGCTAAGGATTGATTTTTTTTGTTTGTTTTTGAAAACTAATTTTAATAGCTAAAAACAAATAAACAAACGACTAAAGAAAACTAACGATAACTGACGGCATAACTCTCAGATGTGACAAATTGAACCACCTAGGTCTGGTATCCTAATGATGATCGACAAGCTAGGAGGCGGGATCTAAAGATAAACTAACTAGTGATAACTAAGGGAGACTAGATCTCCGGGTATGTCTCTCTTATAACCCCTAATCAATTTCTAGAAAGCATGGAACAATAACCACCAAAAACCTATCGTACCCTGATGTTAATATCTCCGGGTTGGTCTCAACAACTCAGTTTCCTCTAAGACACGTACTATTAGCAGGTCTAGGGAAAAATGTGTATTCAATTTAAACTGTTAAATCACTCACCTTATAGTCATCCTAACTTAATAAAGATAAACCATTTGTTGTCTCGCAAAAGGTAACCTAACACGTCTAGGCAACAAGATAAGTGATTATAATTGTTACCTCTCGAAAAATACCATATTTATTTTGGGTTAAAAATGTCAACTTTGAAAGTCGAATGACCCAAATTTATTTTAATAATATGGTAAATAAATAATGAGATATATATAGATTATAAAGTTGAAAGCATTCCATATTAAGAAAATAGAAAAAGTGAATCCATCCCACATGAAAAGTAAACAAAATTTGGAAACACTTTAAAAGGAGATGAGATTCCACAGTAATATTCTTATATGCCAAGCATGCACCTAATGGTCCTAGAGGAGGGTGCGAAGCACACCCGACGTGTAAGGCTCCGTTCCCGGTACCCTACTTTAGTGTTGGATTTACTCAGAAACACAGTTCTAAATATCAGAATTAGTTAAACCTTTCGTGAAATTAATAATTAAAGTCAACCATTCGTTACAAAACATTCGAAACTTGTCTTTAAAAACATAACATAAGAGAGCTTATTAAAAACATCATGACAATTCCTTCTTCAGATGCCAGCCTCTTCAGATCCTGTCATATGTCTCCCTCAAGCTAACTGCTTCAATCTATTTACCTGCGTGCATACTAAAGTCAGCTACGCTGAGTGAGTTCTAGTTAATCGGGTAACATATAATACATACACTTACTTTCATATACACATCCGAAGATACATATTATATACTTTACCCTTTTACCTTTCTTTCGTACACACATTTATTCATACATACATTCTTTCATACTTTCATACTACATGTATAACTATCTTTACCATCTCGGATATTATCAAGTTCTGGTCCCTTCTATCTCAGATAATTTTAGGGTCTGGTCCCTTCTGTTTCAGATAGTATTAAGGTATGGTCCCTTCTATCTCAGATATTAGTAGGGTCTGGTCCCTTCTTTCCATACAACCATACATACACTTCAGTACACGTACATTTTATTATATACTTTCATACATACTCTTAATTATTCATGTATCATTCATGCATATTATATAAAACTCACCTTTCCTGGCGATACGTGCAATATCCGAAGATCTTTCACGTACCGACAAACATTCATTCATAACCTCAATCACTATCACATAAATCATATAAGACATATATTTACCACTTAGGGTAAGTGTATTAACTAATCACATCGACTATGCACACAACCCCAGAAACATAACAAGGAAGTGAGGCTGGAAACTCACCTGTAAGCGATTCCTTTCAGATTTAATTGTAACAACTCAGATTTTTCAAATTAATATTTATTAGTCATAACACGACTGTTTTTATATTCGGAGAATATATCAATAAAATATCTAGTTAATTTGTTATTTTAATATTATTGTTTAATTATTTATTTATTTGATATAAAACAACTTTCAAGATTATACAATTTACACCCTAATCAATACTTAAACCCATTTTAGTTTCCATCTTCATAATAGAGGGACCAAATTGTAAAATCTGATTATATTATTATATTTATATTAATATTCATAACCCACTTTCCAACCCAAACCCTTTAACCTTTTGACACGTACCCATGATCCAAATTCCAACCCGAGACCGGCTTTGTTCGCTTGAACCTCAATTTACGGCTTAAACTTGGTAATTGAATCAACCATATTGTTAATCATCTATAATCAACCTCGTCGACAATGTTAACTAGGAAAACAATATTTTATATTAAACGATTTTATCATAGCTTTAACCTTCCTTGATTTGGAAGATTTTGGGGCTGCAGGTTTTAAACGTTTTGTTGCGAGTTATAACGATCTTGCACCCTAGCCCATATGGATAGGGTGGAGGGTGTTAAGTTGTATATGGGCCACCGGCGCGGGTCCGAATTTCGGCAGCCGATATTTTGGTATATTTTTATTAAAAATCATTCTTAACCCCTTTTAACCAACTAATTAAATTTATAATATTTACAAAATCATGAAAAATTAATATTTTGTTAAAAACCGACATAATAACACATTGTTTTCCGAACCTCGGTTAAAAACCATATATATATATGTATATATATATATATAAATATATGTATATATGTTAGTTTATTAAAATTGATAAAGGTTTTAATATTTAACAAAGGTTTTGTTTAATTAAAATACATATATTATACCTTATTATTTTCCATAATTATTTGGTCAAGTATTTTATAAAAGAGTATATTTTATATAAATGATATTGCTACTATCTATTATCTATTATTTACAATATTAATATAAAAGAAATCGTTATTTTGTAATAAAAATGTATATAAATACATTAAATGTGTTATTAGTTTAAAATAAATTTTTAAAATGAATCTCTTTATATAAACTATGAAATCTTGATAAATATATATATCTAAGTATTTGTATATAATTAAATCATATTTATTACGATAAAACTTTGATAATAAAACAAAATATGTAAGGCCCCGAACCCGGTAGCCCTACTTTAACGTCGGATTTACTCATAAACACAGTTCTTACAAATCAGAGTTAATTAAAACTTTCGCGGAATATAAAAACTTTCATAAAACATTACAGCAATCCAAAACTTGCCTTAATTAAACATTCTTGTCTTTCAAAATAAGCGTCAATTAACATTAAAACATCTTGAGTCTTCAGATGCCAGTCTCCTATTCGCCCACCATGTGCCCGCTCAAGCTAGCTGTCTCATTCTACTCACCTGCGTGCATACTAAAAGTCAGCTACGCTGAGTGAGTTCTAGTTAATCGGACGCCATACAATACATACACATACATACATATCCGAAGATACATATCCATACTTAATCCGTTACCCTACTACCATACATACATACATATCTACAATCACTAACCTCAGTCTACCGAGAGTACGTTCATAGTCCGCCGTCTATACCTGTACTCAAGATCGTGAACACGTAAAAGGTCCGCAGTCCTTACCTATGTTCACTAGTTATGGTATGTGCAAGGTCCGCAGTCCTTCCCTGTACCATCCTATATTGACAACACGTACAAGGTCCTCAGTCCTTCCCTATGTTGCAACCTAAACCATAGCACGTACGAAGTCCGCAGTCCTCCCCTATGCTAACACAAATATAGCACGTATAAGGTCCACAGTCCCTTCCTATGCTGACGCCTATCTACAATATGTATAAGGTCCGCAGTCCTTATCTATGTTGGCGTCTATCACCTATAACCATAGCACGTACGAAGTTCGCAGTCTTCCTCTATGCTACCACAACACAAACATAGCACGTATAAGGTCCACAGTCCTTTCCTGTGCTGACGCCTATCTACATTACGTATAAGGTCCGCAGTCCTTATCTACGTTGGCGTCTATCTCCTATAACACGTATAAGGCCCACCGTCCCTATATACGTTTACATTTATCATATACATCACGTATAAGGCCCGCAGTCCTTAACTACGCCATCACCTGCCAAGTCTATTTCCAATAGAAGTTAGAGGGATTCGTCATCCTAACTTACTATGTCGAACGTAGGACTCACATACCATTAGTGTACCTGTATACACATACTTCACATATACAATAATTACATTATAGCATAAGAACACCCTAGGCGTTCTTTACATCATTCATTTAACCACCATACCCCTTGTCGATACGTGCAATATCCGAAGATCGTTCACGCCCCGACAAGTGTTCATTTGTAATGTTCATACATCTTCGATATATAATATTCATACCTTTATTTATAATCTGATAGTACGCGCAATATCCGAAGATCGTTCGCGTACCGAAAAGCAATCATTCATATCTATAACATATATCACATATGGCATACACTTATCACTTAGGATGAGTGTATTAACAACACATCGAGTATGCACACAGCCCCGAAAACATAACAAGGAATGGGGCTAGAAACTCACCTGAATGCGGTTCCTTTCTCCGTTTATCGTGGTTCCTCTCTTTAACTGTGCTCTGCTAACTGTATATAGGTTACACGTATCAATACTCGTCCTATCGTATCAGATTATTTCAACTTTGTGCTAAGTTAAACTCAGGTGAAGTTAACCTTAGGTGAAGTTATCAACAGGTGAAGTTAACCTTAGGCGAAGTTAACCTTAGGCGAAGTTAACTTTAGGTGAAGTTAACCTTAGGCGAAGTTAACCTTAGGCGAAGTTAACCTTAGGTGAACTTGGTCAGCTGGCGAACTTGACAACCAGCGAAGTTATCATCAGGCGAACTTAGTTGCAGCGAAGTTGTCCAACTGCAGCTACTGTTCGTTCTTAATCCCCATAATCATCTTCGTTTCTTAACCAAATATGTAAGGCCCCGAACCCGGTAGCCTTACTTTAGCGTCGGATTTACTCATAAACACAGTTCTTACAAATCAGAGTTCATTAAAACTTTCGCGGAATATAAAAACTTTCATGAAACGTTACAACAATCCAAAACTTGCCTTATTTAAACATTCTTGTCTTTCAAAATAAACGTCAATTACATTAAAACATCTTGAGTCTTCAAATGCCAGTCTCCTATTCGCCCACCATGTGCCCGCTCAAGCTAGCTGTCTCATTCTACTCACCTGCGTGCATACTAAAAGTCAGCTACGCTGAGTGAGTTCTAGTTAATCGGATGCCATACAATACATATACATACATACATATCCGAAGATACATATCCATACTTAACTAGTTACCCTTCTGTTCTACATACATACTTACTACCATACATACATTCATATCTACAATTACTAACCTCAGTCTACCGAGAGTACGTTCATAGTCCGCCGTCTATACCTGTACTCAAGGTCGTGAACACGTAAAAGGTCCGCAGTCCTTACCTATGTTCACCATTCATGGTACGTGCAAGGTCCGCAGTCCTTCCCTATACCATTCTACATCCACAACACGTACAAGGTCCGCAGTCCTTCCCTATGTTGCAACCTAATTCATAGCACGTACGAGGTCCATAGTCCTCCCCTATGCTACCACAATACAAATACATAGCACGTACGAGGTCCGCAGTCCTCCCCCATGCTATCACAATACAAATACATAGCACGTACGAGGTCCACAGTCCTCCCCTATGCTACCACAATACAAATACATAGCACGTACGAGGTCCGCAGTCCTCCCCTATGCTACCCCAATACAAATACATAGCACGTACGAGGTCCGCAGTCCTCCCCTATGCTAATGCCTATCTATAATACGTATAAGGTCCGCAGTCCTTAACTACGTTGTCGTCTATTATCTGTAACACGTATAAGGCCCACCGTCCCTATCTACGTTTACGTCTATCATCTACATTACGTATAGGGCCCGCAGTCCTTAACTACGCCATCACCCGCCGAGTCTATGTCCGACAGAAGCTAGAGGGATTTGCCATCCTAACTTACTATGTCGAACGTAGAACTCACATACCATTCGTGTACCTGTATACACATACTTCACATATACAATAATTACATTATAGCATAAGAACACTCTAGGCGTTCTTTACATCATTCATTTAACAACCATACCCCTTGTCGGTACGTGCAATATCCGAAGATCGTTCACGCCCCGACAAGTATTCATTTGTAATGTTCATACATCTTCGACATACAATATTCGTACCTTTATTTTCAACCTGACAGTACGCGCAATATCCGAAGATCGTTCGCGTACCGACAAGCAATCATTCATATCCATCACATATATCACATATGGCATACACTTATCGCTTAGGATAAATGTATTAACAACACATCGAGTATGCACACAGCCCCGAAAACATAACAAGGAATGGGGCTAGAAACTCACCTGAACTCTGCTTCTTCCTCCGATAGTTGTAAATCCCTTCTTTAACTGAGCTCGGCTGACTGTATAAGTTACACGTATCAATACTCGCCTGATCTAATCTTGTGGCCTAGTATTAGCTTACTTTTACTTATCGTTTTTAATTTATTTTCTAATCGAACTTGACTTAAGGCGAAGTTAAACCTTAGGCGAACTTAGCTTTAGGCGAAGTTAAACCTTAGGCGAACTTAGCTTTTAGGCGAAGTTAAACCTTAGGCGAACTTAGCTTTAGGCGAAGTTTTCATCAGGCGAACTTAGCTTTGCAGGCGAAGTTGTTATCAGGCGAACTTAGCTTTGCAGGCGAAGTTGTCATCAGGCGAACTTAGCTTTTAGGCGAAGTTGTCATCAGGCGAACTTAGCTTTGCAGGCGAAGTTCATCAGGCGAACTTAGCTTGCTGGCGAAGTTGTCGGCTGCAGCTACTGTTCGTCCTTAATCATCTTCGTTTCTTAACCAAATAACTCGATTTAGGTATCCACGGAATCGTCTGACCAGCGCCTACAAACCCCAACCATCAAATCGGCCTAACATCGATGTTTAAGGGGTGCGATTTAGGCATATAGGTTACGGGTTCTTTTATCAATCGATTAACCCATCAAATCTTAACCATTTTCAGTAAGTTTAGCTTTGTAGGATTCGTTTTTACCATACAAACACCGATCTATCATTTCTATACTAATCCAAACCTAAACGAACATGTTCTCGATATAAACGTACCGTAAATGAGTCGAACTACGAACACGAGCTGGTCTTGTTGCTTTGGTTCGTCACGACGATCTAGCACCAACGAGCTCGGGTCCTTGCCTTTGGATCTTGGTTCGGGTTGTGTGTTTTGGAGTGTGTAGAGATTAGGATGGAAATGAAATGAGGGTTTAGGGTTTTAGGTTGGTTTAGGGGATATTTATATCCCTTAAAGCCCATGGACCTAAGGCCCATTCTCATTTAACCCATCTCCATTAATCTAAATCCATAATCCGTTCTTTACTCGATATTAATTAATTAATAACGCGAACTCACTAAATGTAACTTTCTTTATTCAACATTATAAATTTTAGGATGTTACAAAATAACTCGATTTAGGTATCAACGGAATCGTCTAAGCAGCGCCTACAAACCCTAACCATTCAATCGTTCAAAACATCGGGTTTACAGGGTGCGATTTATTTATATACATACGGGTTTTTCATAGTAACGATTAACCTATCAATTTGTAATCAGTTTCAGTAAGTTTAGCCTCGTTGGATTCATTTTTTACCAGACTAAAACAGATCTATGATTTCTAGACTAAATCCGAACATAAACGAACAAGTTCTCGATATAAACGTACCGTAAACAAGTCGAACTACGAACACGAGCTGGTCTTTGATGTTGCTTTGGTCCGTCACGACGATCTAGCACCAACAAGCTCGGGTTCTCGTCTCCGGATCTTGGTTCGGGTTGTGTGTGTGTTTTGGGTGTGTGTAGGGATTATGGAAAGATGGAATGGGAAGTTAGGGTTTTAGGATGGTTTAATGTCCCTTAAAGCCCATGGACCTAAGGCCCATCCCACCATCTTAATCCATGTAATTACCCAAGTCCACGATTCTTTCTATATTTAATATTAATTAAATATTAACACTCGTTTTTAAATCATGGACTTCTTTTATTTATTAATATAAAATTCGGGATGTTACAAAATAGTATTTAATTTTCGCAAAGAACATACTCGATCATAAGTTTCCCGAGTCTTTATCTATTTGTATATTCATTGTTGAATTATATTTATTTTCCGCAATTATTCCTTACTAGGATATCTCGTCGATATTTTCCCGAAGAGTTCGATCTATCTTTATAGCTTAACGAATCCATATATCTTGCTTAATTGCTAAGGTGAGTACCACATTCCCCTTTTTTATACTCATTTTATACTGTCTTGGGGACATACGCGTTTTATAATTATTTATTTATTATATATACTCAAACTGCAACTATTGTCACTTGTGTTTAACGTTTTGTACCTTACTTGTTATGTGCTTATTTGCTTTAAGTGAACCGCATTCGGAGAGGTCCAACATAATCTCATAATAGTATGATCATACGACAGTCGTAATAGCTTCGTGCTTTTCGACAGCTCATTTATTTACTCATTGGTTGAATTGCTTAACTCATTTGACTTTGTTGCGCATTTATTATCTATTATATATATACATCAAATCTAGTGTGTTGTTCACTCAACCTTGTGTTTACAAAACTAATTTATTTTTAACGCATATGCAGGTTATCGTGTGATATGAAGTTAGTTCAAGTTTTGAAAGATCACTTAGGAATAAAGATAGAGAATATAAACAAAACTTTTGTTTCTTTTATGACTTATGATTGTTGGTGAATTATTTGATTATGTATGTTTGTATTGAATACTTAGTTTTATTTGAATTAAATTTAATAGATATTGAAATTTCCAATATTGCCTGATAGTACCTTGAGAGTTGTGGACTATCAGCTCACGCCCCGGCATTTCCGCGCGTAAGTTGGGGTGTGACATTAGTGGTATCTCCTTTCCTTAATTGGGCGCAGCTAAATGTATAACAATTACATGTATCAATTAACTAGCCCTATCAATATCATATTTCTAGGTTATTGTAACCCCTAGTTACGGGGATCCGGGGGCAGCGCCCCTGGCAGCGGGGTTCTAGGGGCGACAACCTCTAGCGGGGTCCAAGGGGAAGAGCCCCTGGCTGGGGTTATAAGTATTTACTAAAACCTCATCAGAAAACTGAAGTTCAATTATTTAATCAAATCAAATCTTCATTTTAAACGTTACCTTTCAATATTAATTATTTACTTATTCTTATCTTAACCATCATATAAGTCCATATCTATCGTTTAAGTACGTATACGCTGTTTTATCTTTCGTTTGTTCGGAAAATCACTTTTAAGCATATAAGTTGTTTGGTGTATAAGTTTATTGGCGTATTAGTTGTCCTCACGTATAAGTCGTATAAGCTGTTCAGGCGTATAAGTTGTCCTTGGCGTGTAAGTGTTCTAACGTATACGTCATATACATCGAGGGCGTATATGCATATATGGCATACATACGTACTTACACGTTACATACATACTTACACGCTGTCATACTTACACACTACATTCATACTTACACGCTGCATATATATATGTGGCATATACATATACGGCTGAACACACTTATGAGCTGCTTAGGCTTATACAACGCATATACTTATATGGCGCACAAGTCTCTTCAACTCTTTATTGAGTGTTTTTAAGGTTTTTCTTCGATTCCGTCGCCGTTAGCCGCCGTTAACCACCATGGTTGGTCGGGGTTTGATCTTTTATGGTCTGGGTAGCCTCGGGGTGTCCAGATCTGAGCTAAGGTGGTCCTTAGGCTCGTTTTTGGTTGATTAAACACCCGAATAAAGCTAGAACTAGATCCAAACGACTCATACGGCATCACGGGGCTGCGGAGTCGGGTTCTAGTATGTTGGTTCAGCTGAGATGAATGATTTCTTACCTTCGGTTGGTCTCGGATCGTTGAATATAGTAGAGTAGAGAGTGTTTGGCTTAAGTGTGTGTTTTTGTTGGTGTAGGCTATGGTGTAAAATGGATGGAAATGAAAAGGATTAGGGTTTAAGGGGTATTTATACTCCTTAAGCCCATGGACCTTAGGTCAATCTTTTCTTTTTAATCTATAATTAATTAATGCCCACAATCCCTTTTCTCTTATTATTTTATTACTATCTCTACTAACTAAAATTTATTCCTCCAACGAAATTAATATATTAATATTATTCTAGAAAATTTCGGGATGTTACACGACGGCACGGGCTCGGACGATGGCAATGTGGCGCTTTGGTGGCGCACTTTACACTTCGCCCGCTTGAGAGTCGCCTTAATATTTTTGAAAAATTGAAGCGTGGCTAAGATGTGACAAGTTATAGGACTAAAATGAAAATTCTAGATTTCAAGACTCTTCGTGATATGCGATGTATCAGGAGATAACCCATCGCGTTAAGCGATGGCTATAGCACAACACCCCAGAATAGGCGGTCTCGCGATACGCAACCGTCTAAACATTTTGGGTCATCGCGATACGCGATGACAAGGTGAAGTAAGTATGGACGCGTGTTCAACCACGTGTCACCATTTGGCAGGTCTACTAAATGACCAATCAAGCCTAGTTGGCGGCATCACGCTACACGATGGCCAACTCAATCTTCCATCGTTTTAAGTTTTTAGCCTGAACATTTTAGGTTTAAGCTTGAACGTTTTAAGGTTAACCTTTGAACGTTTTAAGGTGAGAATTTGGCTTGAACGTTTTATGTTTTTTAACCTTTTATGTGGTCTAAAATATACATTAATAATATAAATATTTCCTACACTGTGAATGGCTTTTGAGTTGGTATTTGTTTGATATTACTACAAATTGGTTAACATTTAGATTTCAAAGACTTTAAAAGAAAACGAGCTAATTAGAGTCTTTTTAGTAAACTTGAGACTGAACAAATATTATATACGATCATTTTTATTATTACTTTAACCTTTTCTAAGTCGATTTTAAATTTATGTATTAAAGGTTGAAAGTTTAATAAAATAATCAAGTTTACATATACATATGTCGTGACTAAGAATTTATGAATTATCCCAAGTCCAACATAATATAATTGGTTTTTTGTTATTGAGCTGAAATGTTGAATCAATTTTACGTGGACTCTAGTGGGCCGATTAAACACAAGTGAATGGGCCTCAACAAATCGGAGGTTAAAAGGCAAATATTGTGAGAATTGGAGGGGAACGACAGAAGACAGAGTGCGACAAGAATTTTGGAGGCTGTCTTGTTGGTCAGAATTGACGCAAAAGAAGTAATGGGAGGAGAGCAAGCATTTGGTTCGAGCAATAAACGTTTAGGTTCAACGGTTACTCATTCAAACATCATTATTATTCAGTTTGAATTTATTGTTTTCGTCATGAATTTATTATTTGAACTGATTTACTTTGGTTTGTTCTTGAGTATAGTTGGCTAAACCCCTAGATTGCCTAGGCTTTATGATGAACCTTTGTTGACGTTTGATTTTAATTGGATAATGCTTTCATTATGGGTTTATGAATCAATAAAGAGTTTGATATTATTTAATCGATGCACATGTGTGTTTACTTTTATTTGACGAGTTTTATTGTTTCACAGTTTCCTTGATGATTGTCTGTCATATAATATGATTCTGTAAGGTCATTTATTGTGTGCAAAGGCAGATCCAGAAACTTTTAGTATGGGGAGCACAAAATAGATCGGGTAAAAATGGATCGGGTCAAAGAGAATAGGGCCGACCAACCATTTTGGAACAGGCTAGCCAACCATTTTGAAGGCCCAAAGCGGAATGAACTTTCAGGATATATGAGAGGGTAAAATGGTCCTTTTACACACCGCCCTTTGCGTTTTGGACCCACCTTTTTAGTTATTATACACTATCACCAAGCACCACTGTCATTATTATGAATTTTAGTAACGGAACCATTTTTTTTTTTTTCAATTTTCACAATATACTTTTTGTTTATATATGTTTCACGAACGTACTGACAATAGTTGACTATTGATAATAATTAGAGGGTAACAATTTATCTTTCCAATAAAAACTTTTTTACATAGAATGATAATAATATCTTTTGACAAACTAATATTATATATCAAACCAAATAACAAAAGTGTTATAAAATTGTAAAGGTAACATAAAGAAGGAGAAAACTAATACGGGATAATTTCCAAAATAACCCAAATGATATGCAAATAATCCAACGAATTTGTACTGAGACGACACTTTGGAAATATAACCGACGAGATTGTAGAACCAATTAAAAGTTGACACTTGGCATTAGCCTGACAAACACGACCAGATTTTTAAAAATGTTGGGGTTCTCGTCCAAATTTCTTACTTAAATCCTTTTGTAAAAAACAGTCTCTCAAGATGGTTTTTTTAAGTTTCTTATCTGGTCCGTTCAAATTCTATCTATCTTGAGAAAAGAGCTTTTTGAAATGCGTCTTCCAAGACGCATTTTAATTGAATTTGTTCCAAGAAGATCAGATTCTCATCTTTTTTATCTGGTAAGATCAAATACGATATTCTTATATCTTCTTATGATTTTTCTTATCTTCTAAAGTATTCACAATCTGAATATCCGATCCACCATTATCATCATCTCAATGTTTCCACCATTTTGTATAATATTTAAATTAGTTTAATTATTTTCAACCATAGTTTATTATATTTATTTATATGACATAAAAACTCAGTAATGTTATAATAAATATTTTGAATATAAAAAATTAAGTGAAAAGTGATGATTATATAGAAACGTTAAGGATGGAGTTGCGATTGGTGAATTGTTGGGAAAAAATTTGTTGAACTTCTTGTGGCGTTCTTTCAAGTGGATTGAAACAAGTTATTAGAACCCATGCATTGTAGACGGTCCTATGAGATCAAATTGAATTTGTTTGAAAGTATACTTGAAGTTGAAGATCAAAATGAAAGAAGATGAGGATAATCATTATTAAATATAATTGATAGTTTAATTTAAAAAAGTAGGGTCCACCTGAAACCTAATTTTACTAATCTATTAAATTAATACAATTTGTCACATGTCATTCTACTAGGTTATCCACCTAGGCTTCCAACTCACCAAATTTCCATTCTAAGAGTCTCTATTATGCTGTCATGTGTCATCTCATACATTATTTAAACTTTAAAATTTTCCACCATCATTTTAATCATTTTAATTTCTCTCTCTCTCTCTCTCTCTCTCTCTCTCTCTCTCTCTCGACTTAATTACTAACTCCACCATCTTCTATATTCCGGTAATGTAGATCGAGATTAATCGTTTTCCGGTAATGGCCAACAATGTTATTTGAATTTCCGGCAAGGTAATATCTTTTTCCGATAAGGTTTTCCGATATGGTTTTATATTTATTTTGATTGTTATATGATTTTGTAATAATCTCTTTAGGTTGTATATCAAAATCCAAGATTGAATTGATATTTTGAAGTTATTACGGTTTTCCGGTAAGGTTTTTGTTTTTCGTTTTTGTTTGTATTTAATCTCTCTCTCTCTCTAACTCCACCATCCACAATCTTCTATATTCTGGTAATGTAGATCGAGATTAATCGTTTTCCGGTAAGGTTATATATTATACGTTAATGGCCAACAATGTTATATGATTTTCCGGCAAGGTTATATCTTTTTCTGGCAACATTATATTTACTTCCGGTTATTGTAGATCTAACCTTTTTATCTTTATATTCATTGTTGACTGATTTTTTTTAAATTAGTTTATGTTCTAAATCAAAAACGGCGATTAAGCTAATATTTCTACGTTTTTACATTTTTCCGGTAAGTTTTTCGGTTCATGTGTTATACCTATAACAATGATTGTTTTATATTTATTTGAAGTTATATATTTTTCCTGTATTTTTCTTTTACATGTTGTTATTCTAGGTTCTAAATAAAAAGTTTCATCCATGGACATTATCATTATTCTTTTTCCGGCAAGGCCAATAATAAATTGTAAATAAGTGGTTTAACATTCCATAACATGTAGCATTAGCGCGATTACTTTTTTTTATTTCTAAAACGATTACAATTTCGAACTTTAAATTCCAAATTTAAGTTAAATTTGAAATTTGTAAATGGTAAGTCAATATTCTAAAACGTCTAAACTTACCATCATTACAATTTATTATTTTTTAAATCGATTTGATTTAAAAAGTTTAAATTTCCAAATTTAAATTAAAGTTGATTTTTTTATTTAATTGCTGGTCAAACATTTAAGTTGGTAAGTTAAACGATTTGATTTAAAAAGTTTAAATTTCCAAACGATTTGATTTAAAAAGTTTAAATTTTTAAATTTAAATTAAAGTTGATTTTTTATTTAATTGCTAGTCAAACATTTAAGTTGGTAAGTTAAACGATTTGATTAAAAAGTTTAAATTTCTAAATTTAAATTAAAGTTGATATTTTTATTTAATTGTTGGTCAAACGTTTAAGTTGGTCAAACATTTTTAAATTGTCTGGTCAAATATTAAAGTTCAATTTAACTTTAAGTTGAACTTTTTAAATGACTGATTAAACAAACATTCATAATGTCTAAAATTACCATCACTAAAATTTATTATTTCTAAAATGATGTAATTAAAATTTATAAATTTCCAAATTTAAATTAAAGTTGAATTTTTTGAATTACTGGGTAAATATTTCATAACATGTAACATTACCACGATTAAAATTTATTATTTGTAAAACAAATACTAATATTTAATTTTCTCATTTCAGGTTATGTTTCCAACTTGATATAGCTAATTTCATGGGTTGAAGACTTGTTGATAAGATATCTTATTTTTTTGTTTAATATTGATGTATATTTTTGTTATTATTCATGTATTTATGTATTTTTCACAATTCATGTAATTTATTTGATTTTTATATAATCAATCATATATAGTTGTTGGTTTTGTCCATTTAATATATATTAATCATAACCGATGTATTAAAGAAAAATTTTATTTTTGTATCTTATATTTATTTATTTATTAATGATAATCTCTATAATTTATAATAATTATTATAATTTAGTAATTTTGTTATTATTAATTTATTACATTTTCTAATTAGTTGTTACATCTTATTTTGAGATAAATAATAACATTTACTCCTTACCATTTTTATATTTCAATATATTTGACTTAAAACATTATTATTTTATTATATTGTAAGATACATTATATTTTCTATATATAACCAATTACATTATATATGGAAAACCCAATAAATAAGATAAAGTTTTCATGATTTTAATTACAAGATATTTAAACTTCTTTTAAATTCGAAAATTGACTAATATTTCAACAAATTTTTAAAGGTTTTAATACTCTCTATAATTTTAAACTCATTTCAAAATCTTTCCATAATTTTTTTAGGTTTTCAAATTAACCGAATTAATTTGACTTTCCTTATTTGTTGTAAAAACCAAATTAATTAGTTATAATTTAAGTATCCCATTAATACAATTTATTGAGTTTAACTATCCTTATTAGTAAAATAACTAATAAGGATAGTTAAACTCAATAAATTGTATTAATGGTTTTAATACAATTTAATTAACATATCTAAACTCCTTTTAAATTCGGAATTTGACCAATTTTTCAACAAATGTTTTAAAGGTTTTAATACTCTCCATAATTTTAAACTCATTTTAAAATCTTTTCATAATTTTTTGAAGTTTTCAAATTAACCGATTTGATTTTCATTTTTGTAATTATTTATAAATTAATTAGTCATATTTTTTCAACTTTAATTATTTAAGTCAACATAAAATTTTTAAATCAATCAAAGTTATTTGAGAATTCATTTATTGTAAACGTTTTTAGGTTTTGCAAATTTAACAAAATATTAATGTGAGTGATTTAAAATTTTGTTACAAGATTGGTCAAAAATCAAAAACAATTTCATAATTTTTTGAAGTTGACTAATTCCAATTTTTTTATATTTTGTAACTATTATGAAAATTTGTTTTGAAATAGTATCAAATTTGTTAGTTATAAAATGTTGGCCAAAAAAATGTTATTATTGATATATCTTTTTGGTTTAATGGTTTAAGTTAGAAATATGTTTTATGTTGTCATTTTACTTTGTTTGTTGTTATATGTTATTTTGTTTTAATAAAAACAACAATTTAATAAAAACAACTTTATTAATGTTCAAATGTTACTCATTATTAAATATGTTATTATGGTATATTTAATTTGAATGCTATTGTTTTATTATATTTTCAGGTGGTGATGCAAAATGAGTTTCTTTTGATAGAATGTTTGAAGACATGTTACTCCACCCGCGTGTTACGCGGGTATATACCTTAGTTAGAAATATGGTCGGAGTAGACGGAACATTTTAACACTCTATCGGTCGAGACGGAATACCAAAAATCCTATCGTTCTAGACGAGATTTAAACTTTCAAACTATAAGAACAAAAGATGAGAATTTGATCTCTTTGGAACAAATTCAATTAAAATGCGTCTTGGAAGACGCATTTCAAAAAGCTCTTTTCTCAAGATAAATAGAATTTGAACGGACAAGATAAGAAACATAAAAAAAACCTTCTTGAGAGACTGCCTTTTACAAAAAAATTTAAGTAAGAAATTTGGACGAGAACCCGAACATTTTCAAAAATCTGGTCGGGTTTGTCAAACTAATGCCAAGTGTCAACTTTTAATTGGTTCTACAATCTCGTGTGTTATATTTCCATAAAAACATCACCTCAGTACAAATTCGTTAGGTTATTTTGGGAATCTTGTGACTTTTTGAATCATTTTTTTTCTCTCTCTCTTCATTTGAGTTATTTTGGGAATTATCCCAAACTAATACCCATACGCTATTATATATCACAGAAAAAATTAATAAAATATAAAGTTAAAACATTAGGTTCTTAATCTTGAAAACAGAGAGATGATATGTTTGTAATATTGAAAACAGAGAGATGGCATGTTTGTAGATGTACAGAGCAAGAGAAGTGTGTTTGTTTAATTACTAGAATAGTCTTTATAGAGAGAAATCAATATCAATAAAATAAAATAATACGGTGGCTTTTAACTAAAAAGTAAAAAATCATTTAAGCCTTCACCTTTCATCTACTCATTCTCTCTCGCTTTCAAGGATTCGATGGTGGCAGACCACCGCATGTCAAAACCTCCTACAAGTTTAAATTTGCTAATGAAAGTAAACGACGGTGGACACGAACTATTAGCCGACGGTTGGCACGTACTAACTATTGAGTATTAATATACTAACGCGTACCCACAATGGCAACACTCCGGCAGCCGAACGGTGGGCACCGTCCCACCCTAACAAAGTCGTAGATCCACCCATGACTGTGTGTTTCTGACTAGTTTGTGATTGAGTTATAATAAGATTATAGAAACAATATTATTAATGAAATAAATAAAAGTGTGCTGGTAATCTAAAAGGTTGTAGGGTGATAGATTTTTTGATAGGCCTTTGTTGATTAAGATTGCTAGATTTAGTTCTTCGTAAGGAGCTTGTCTAGGGTTGATTTTTCAACTTTGTCTATTGAGTCGAATGAATTTATCTAACTATCTTTGATTTTTGCGCTGTAAGGTAGGATTTTGTTCAAAGGTACTAATTCATAATTAATTACATAATCGTAAGGAAGTCTAATATTAAATCTGGTATTTTTAAGAGCATAATAGAAATCCATATGTGTCTTTTTAGAAAGGGTCAGGGTCCTGTTCGGGTTTTCTTTTAAGTGAATATTTTATGATCTCAATCCATAACAAGCATTTTTCCGATTAATTGATAATTGAAACGTTGGGGATTCTAGCCTAGGTGGATTTTCATCATCATCTGATTTAATCAACCAAATTGTCTTTTGTTTACTTTATTTATTTTCTTAAATAATTTAATATAAGTTTTCGGTAAAAGTCCAATATAATAATAATAATAATTAAATAGTCGTGTCAGTTAGTCGAGTCGAATTAATTAATTTACGTAATTTAAAGAGTCTCATAGGTTCGATATCAAGACTTACTTAGCTTTACTAGAGTCGATCGGTTCACTTGCCGGTTAGTAGTTTAGTCGAGTTTTAGAGAGTCTAGATTATTACTTAGTGTCTAGATTATCGTAATTGAGTTAATAATTATTAAACTACTTTTAGCACATCAACCTTGAACGTATTTTGCGTACCTAATGTACGTTAATTAATTATTGTACGTTAACGAACCCCTATATAGATAAAGGGTAAAATTAGGTGAAAAACAATAGTTTTATGAGAAGCATAAAAATATATCTAGACCCTTGAATATATGATTTACTGATTGAGATTAATAGTTTTAATGTTTTATTTACATGGTGTGTTTTATTTTAAAACCTCCCACACTTCACACACAACCAATTGTTTTTTATTTAAATCTTTATATATATATATATATATATATATATATATATGAGAGAGAGAGAGAGAGAGATAATTTGAGAACACTTGAGTTGTAAGAACTTTGAGAAACAAATCATATCCACACATTTAATTAATTCTTTCGTTTTGCATGGTTGAGATTTAAGAAAAATAAAAGTTAAGAGATGAAAGAAACAAATAATATTAAATAGTTAAAGGGCATTTAGGTAAAAATACAATATTTACCTTTTTAAAAATTTCAAGAGACATAATTTCTTTTCATCAAGATTTTTTTTATAAAAAAGGTAAAAAAAACTAAACTTTATTAAATATGAATAATTGTTTTTACAAAACAGTAAAAATATGCTTTTTTTTCATTTGATCATGTGGTATGTATGTTTTGTAAGTTTAGTTGTTTCTTTTTTAGGAAGTACCTACTTTTTTTTTACTATTTAGGCATGTGTGTTTATGGATTTGATGGATTTTTATTCTCGGTTCTATAATTATAACATTTTTTTTTGTTTTTAATAGTATGTCAATTTTCTACTAAAGTCACTAAAGACAACAAATAACAAACTCACATCTCTCACTTAAAACGAAATATTTAATTGAAAATATGCTCATACACTATATAGATTACCCAAATTATTGATTGATTGATACGTTATTTATTATATGCAATTTAATTTGAAAAAAAAGTATATTTTATTTTATACTGTGTAGGGTTTATATATGAATTGTGTAGGTGATATCACGAATGTGTATGTGAAAATTTTACAAGTATAGGTTATTAGCATTATCCGTTATTTATTATATGTAGTTTATGAAATAAAGAAATGATTATTTGAAATGTGTAGGGTCATATATCTATTATGTAAGTGGTATTTCGAATTTTGTATGTGTAACTTTTATCGTGTGTAGGTTTATATATGTATTATCTAGGTGGTATTTTGAATTGCTTGTGTAATTTTTATAGTATATCGGTTCATATATGTACGTGTAAGTTCATAAATGTATAGCGTGTGGCATTTCAAATTGTGCATGTGTAATTTTTATTGTGTGCAGTTGCATATGTGTAATTATAGTATGTCGAATTGTAACATCCTAAAATTCTCGTATTTAATAAAAGAAAGTTGTGTTTAGTTATTGGGCTTAAATAATTAATTAGTAAAGATCATGGACTTCGACTAATTAAGAGGGATTAAAGGGAATGAGCCTCAGGTCCTTGGGATTTAAGGGATATAAATATCCTCTTAAACCACCCTAAAACACTAAATCCTCATTTCTTTCCATCCTAATCTTTACACACTCAAAAACACACACATACACTACATCATATTCGGCTGCGAGCGGGAAGGAAGAGAAACGAGATCGAGCGAACACCGGTTTTGGGTAGATCTTTGCTATACGAATCATACGCAAGGTTTAGAGTCCACAAACAAGATAACCGAGACCGAAGAACACAAAGGTAAGCCTTTTACCTTTAAAAGTTTACGTTTTATAGACGTTTAGCCTTGAAACTTGAGTCTAGGATAGATCGGGTTTAAACGAAACATAAAGTTGTAAACTTGATAATAAACCTGAGTGTTATGAACCCGAAAATGGAAATGGCTCGATGAAATGAACCCTTAAACTAGTGTTAAATGTTTCAACTTAGAGGTCCAACCTTATAGTTCAAGTCACACACTCCCATAATCCATTTTATCTTCGGAAAAATCCCTTCAACTATTGATGCCAAATCAAAAATATTGCAGAGTTCAAGGGAAATATCCAAATACATGTCTTATTCTTTTCAATAATCCATACTTATAGCAATAAAATACTATAGTTCCTACCCCAAGTGATAAATGATGAATTCAAAATATCTAGGCTATATCTTCTATGTATCTATAAAGGACCAGAAATACCTTGTTTACGTATCATTGGGAAGTGCATTAACATAAATACGCGTTTTCGGGCCGAATCTTATTCAAAAACGGCCATGGGAATGTTCGAGAGATTGATTAGCATCATCTCTAAGGGTTACGGGTTGAACATGGATGTTAATGAAGCTAAAATCGAAACCCGCCGCTACTGTTGATAACTCCGCCTATCTATATGTTCGCCTGAGGATAAGTTTGCACGTATGCAAGTTCGCCTGGGGTTAACTTCGTTGCATGTAAGTTCGCCTATGGCTAACTTCGCTAGACACAAGTTCGTCTATGGCTAACTTCGCTAGTTATAAGTTCGTCAAGATATGAACTTCGCTAGTTATAAGTTCGCCAAGCTGTGAACTTCGCCATATATAAGTTCTCTGAATGATTAAGTTCGCTGAATGATTAACTTCGTTTATATTAAGTTCGCCTAACACGTATGTTCGCTTACATTTAAGGTAACGAATCAGATAGCGAATCAAACTAAACTCGTTATGAGGAATGAGTTAATGAATTAGAAAATAAATTAAAATCCTAATGGAAAATGTGTTAAGACAGTTAATGTAAAATGCAGCTCGACCCCAGTCAGGGGCTCTGCCCCTTGGACCCTGCTAGGGACTGTCGCCCCTAGAACCCCGCTGCCAGGGGCGCTGCCCCCAGACCCACGTTCGTTGTGGGCTATACAAAGATAGAAATACGATACAAGTAGTAATAGTTAATTGATACGTGTACATATTATCCTAAGTGATAAGTGTATGCCATATATGTTTTATGTGAAAGTTATGATTGACTGCTTGTCGGTACGTGAATGATCTTCGGATATTGCATGTACTGCCAGGTAAAGTTTTGATGATAAGATTATTGTATGTGAAGAATGAATGATGCATGTATGTATGAACTTACGATTATGTATATAGAGAGGCATGGTATGAAGGTTCGGAAGAAAGGGTGACCGGACCCTAATAATATCCGAGGATGGAGGGTACCGGACCCTAATAACATCCGAGGATGAAGGGAGACCGGACCCTAATAATATCCGAGGATGAAGGGTGACGGGACCCTAATAATATCCGAGGATGGAAGGTACCGGACCCTAATAATATATGAGGTATGTAGGGCGAATGCTCTTTATAACGTAAGGTTAGTTATGAATGTATATGAAAGAATGATGGACATGTTAAGTATGTAATGCGTACCTACGGGCACGTATATGTGTATGTAAAGTAAGTTATGTGATTAACTAGAACTCACTCAGCTTAGCTAACTTTTAGTATGCACGCAGGCAAATAGGTTGAGGCAGCTCGCGTGATAGAAGACACATGGCATGGAATCAAAGATACTGGAATCTCGAAGAAATGTTGTGATGTTTTAAAGACTATGTTTTGTTTTAATTGACTATGAATGTTTTATAAGACAAGATTTGGAGGTTATGTAAGATATTATGGTTGAAGTTTTATATTCCGCGTAAAGTTTTAATTAACTCTGATTTGTAGAACTGTGTTTATGAGTAAATTCAACACCAAATGTAGAGCACCGGTAATGGGGCCTTACACGAATCTTGTATGTACTGTGTAAGTTCATAAATGTATAGTGTTTGGTATTTCAAATTGTGTATGTGTAATTTTTATTGTGTGTAGTTTCATATATGTACCGTGTCAAAGGTATTTCGAATTGTGTACGCGTAAATTTATCGTGTATGGATTCATTTATGTACTGTGTATGTGGTATTTCGAAGTGTGTACGTGTAAAAATAAAATTAAATAGACGTAGATTTGTTTGTTGATAATCTATAAATAGAAAAATATCGATGATGAGAATTTGAATTATGTATATATTATAATAAAAATGGTTGTTTGTTTGTTATGAAAAGAAAAATTAATAAAAATGTTGACTTGTTTGTTGATAAACGTGTTAATATATGTTTTATCTAATGCATGACGGGTTAGAACACTATGAGGTTGGATCAAACGCAAATACGTTAGATGATTTTGGGATAAAGGTAAATAAGAAATTTAAAAATTAATTTTATGTTACTTTTATTTATAATAACAAAATTAAAATATATTTTCATTTTAAGAATTTTCCCATTTAGTTAAGATCTAATTTGAATTAGAAGTTGGAACTCACTTTAAAAAAATAAGGAATTAAATTCTAATAACTCATGAATGAAGACAATACAAAATTATATAGATTGTCATTTATGTTTGTATTAAATTTCATCGTTTTCCTTTTATCTTTAAAAGTAACATGATGTGTACTTTACGTTTTAAAATGTTACAATGTTTATCCTTTAGCCCTAACTTAGGTTGTGTTTGTTTTTGCTTATAAGGTCTGCAAAGAGCCTATGTCTGCGAGCGTACAGACATAACCTCTTGAAAACTGTTTGTTTTAAAATAAAAGATCTAAAAACTGCTTTTATGGTCTTAAACAACAAGCTAATATCACTATCTTCACACTTCTTAACATCATACCAACACCCAATGTCCAACACCACCACCACCCACCGTCCGCCACCACCACCACCACCACCATCCACCATCCACTGTCCGCCGCCACCACCATGCACCACCACCACCACCACCCACCGTTTGCCGTCGCCACCACCGTCCACCACCACCACCACCTACCGTCCGCCACCACCGCCGTCAACCACTCACTACCACCACCGTCAACCACCCACCCACCACCACCACCCTCGTCAACCACAACCACCACCACCCGCCGTCCTTCGCGGCCGCCACCTACCGTCCGCCGCCACCACCATCTACCACCACCATGCCGCCACCACCGCCCACCGTCCGCCGTCACCACCACCCGCCACAACCATCCTCCACCACCATAGTCCACCACCCACCACCACCACCCATTGTCGGCTACCATCACCGTCCACCACCCACCACCACAACCGTCCATCACCACCACCCATCGTTCACCGCCTACCACAATCGTCTACCACCACCCACTTCCATATTTCGTACATTTCCAATTATTTTAGCAGTCTACAAACGTTAAATGAATTTTATCTACTGTAATATATATGATAGGTAACTAACTTTCAGCTTATGCTGATGATATCCAGTTTATAAAACAAAAAGTATTATATTTTCAGATTGCAGACCTTCAGACCACATCTTCAGTTGCAGACATTAAATCAGATGAAACCAGATTGCAGACAATTTTTGTCTTAAAACACAAACAACACCTTAGTTAGTTTTCCTTGTTAAATCTGGTCATGTGCATTGCACATGAGGGTAAATTAGTCATTTCACCCATTTTTTATAAAAGCATTTTAATAAATCAATTAAAAGAAATATAAAATATTAAGGAGGTGTTTTGGGGAGCTTTTAAAATTGTTTTTTTTTCCTTATTTGCTTTTTGAAAAGCAAAATCAACTTTTCAAAAGCTTCATTTTGAAGCTTTTGGAATTACTTTACCAAACACCCTTTTGCTTTTCAACAAACAAATAACAAATAACAAATAAGCAAGTTTTAGAAGCTCACCCAAATACCCCCTAAAACCAACACACACACACACACACACACACACACACACACACACACACACACACACACACACTCTATCTCTCTTTGATGAACCACCACCACCCCCACCATCGCCACCCAACCCCACAAAATCACCACATGCCACCATCCAACCTTCGACAACCCACCGTGCGACTACTACCATCAACGCCTATCACCACCGCCACGTCTATCACCACCGAACCAGGCCAACACAAAAGCCCCAATATGGTAAAACACGAATACACTAAATCTGACCACCATATCTTACATACGCACAACTGCACCTACAACCACTGTCACTCACCGAGAGAAGAAAAATTGGGGTTACTAACCACCAATACCACATATTACGACCTAGATCTCGCTGACGGGCCAGTCGGCGGTGGTGGCAGAAGCTAGACCTATTACGACCCAGATCTAAACGACGTCGGAGCCGTGGTGCGGCAATCACAGGGTGCATTTCTAATCCCTAAGCATGATCGATTTGTTAATGAGATTTGGTTGTAAGGGGGTTGGAATCAGACTTCAATGGGTTGTTGAAGACGAGGTTGGACCATGGAAAGCATTTGTGCGGGCGGATGGCACGTGGTGGTAGTGAATGATTGCAAGAGAAATAGAGAGAGAGAGAGAGATAGAGAGAGAGATTATATATAATAAATTTAAGTTTATATTTTTAAAATGTGTTTTTCAAATATATGGATAAAATGACCATTTTGCCCTCATGTGCAAGGCACATGACTAGACTTAACGAGAAAAACTAACTGGGTTAGTGTTAAAGGATAAATGATGTAACATTTTAATATGTAAAGTACAAATCATGTTACTTTTAAAGATAAATGACAAACGATGAAATTTGGTACAAACATAAATGACAATCTCTGTAATTCTATCATTAAATTATTATTTTATCCAAATTTGCCTAAATTATTATTGATGCCTACTTGTGATCTAGTGGTAGGAGACTGGGGTTTTGCAGTGGAGACTCAAGTTCGAATCCCACGTGTTTCATATTTGGGTGGATATTGACAATGAATGATTTGAACTAGGTCTTGTACAAAGGTTGTCAATTCGAACCCTGAGCCCACCCGGGTTTTCGTCCCACTGTGTATTACGCCAGAGAGTTATGCTTTTGTGGTGGCACAACGGTTATCAAGTGGCATTCGGCGGTATGGTTTCCCGGGGGAACGCCCAAGCCAAACTCTGAAGTAAGTGTGAGCCCAGTTAAGACAAAATAATCTGGCCATAGTGGGGCATAAAGGATCTTTAATTTGGAGAGTGCGGTAGCCTAAATACAAGAAAATCGTCGTTTTAAAAAAAGATGAAAAAAATTTATTGGAAAGATGATCCTTAAAATATTATTTACGTTTAAAATACATTTTTTTGGGGATTTTACATATTTCCCCTCCTTAAGCGAATGAATTACATATTTCCTCAAATGATAAAGTTTAATTACATATATCCCCTTCTAATATTAAATGACCATTTTACCTTTTTTAGTTATAATACCCACATACCAAGTGTGTGAAAAAACAAACGTCTGCCTAAAGTATTTTAACCCAAACGACAATGAAAACTTCCTTGTTCATGTTCGATCGTTTGATTCTTCATCAATCCACGCAAGCGTTATCACAACCAACGTCCAAACGCGAATGACAACCCCCTTCTTTCAGTGACCTCAGCTCCCAATCGAAACCCTAAATCCTGAATCTGAGTGGAACAATACAGTAAAAGTTTGACTTCTTCTTTCGATTGTAATTCGTTCATTTTTTTATTAGGGTTTCCATCAGTTCCTTTTTTGATTGAACTATGTTGTTCTTTTTTGCACTATTTTATCTGATCTGTTTGTACCTTAATTGTTGGCTTAGAGACCTTTGAAGTTTGAAGATATAATAATACGATGGCAGAATATGATTTCGATGAATATGAATATTATGAAGATGATGATGAAGGCAATACGATTTCAAGTCTAAATCTTTATTGTATTGATTGATAATTTGTGTTTAGTTGATTACAAATAACCCTATTTATAACCATACAATTACTTGTTAGACAAGAATAGGAGAAAAACTAACTCAAAAACCCCCTAGGTTTGTAAGTACGACAACTAGGTCCCCGCACTTACGCAAGATTACACTAACAATCACCCCCTAATCTTGTGACACCAATGAAGCTTCGCATCTCGTTAAACTTCAACCGTGGCAACGCTTTTGTAAGGATGTCTGATCTTTGTAAATCTCCACTGACATGCTCCACATTGATTTGTTCTCTCTCGATGCACTCCTGAATGAAATGGTAACGTGTGTTGATGTGCTTGCTTCTCCCGTGAAAAATCGAGTTCTTCATCAAGGCAATAGCCGATGAATTATCTACCTTCAACGTCACGATTCCCTCCTTTTCTCCGGTCATCTCTGATAACAACCCCCAAAGCCATAAGGCTTGACATGCAGTCGATGTATCTGCCATAATTTCACATGCTGATAACGCCACTGTTCCTTGTTTTTGAGAAACCCATGATATCGGTGATGTACCATAGTAGAAAATTAGACCTGATGTACTCCGACTATCATCCATATCCATTGCATGACTACTATCACTATACCTGTGCAACATACTATTTCCGCCTCTCGAGTAAGTAATACCAAAATCTAGTGTGCCTCTTAGATATCGGAGAATATATTTAACCGCTTGAGCATGAGCTTGAGTTGGTGATTGCATGAACCGACTTGCATAACCAGCCGAGTAGCTCAAATGAGGTCTCGTATGAGCTAAATACCGCAATCTTCCGATTATCTTTTGATAACCGGTCGGATCTACCTTCGAATTTTCATTTTCCTTTGACAACTTTAAGCCCGGTTCCATAGGAAATTGAGTCGAGTTGCACTCCCAAAGACTTGCTTCTTTTAGGATCTTCGTTGCATAACCGCTTTGCTTTAACGTTATCCCACGATCGCTTTGCTTCACTTCGATCCCGAGATAGTAATGCAACAACCCGAGGTCACTCATCTCGAACCTTGACTCCATTTGTCTTTTGAAATTTGCAATTTCTTGCACACTTGTACCCGTGACTATCAAATCATCAACGTAAACCCAACGAGTAATAGCCTTTGACCGGAACACTGCGTGTAAACCGCTTGTTCTTGTTTACATCGAGTGAAACCGAGTTCCTTTAACGACCCGTCTAGTTTAGTATTACACGCCCTTGGAGCTTGGCGTAGACCGTATAACACTTTAGCCAACTTGAACACTTTTATTTCTTCACCTTTCTTAACAAACCCATCTGGTTGAAATACGTACACCTCTTCTTTCAAATCACCATGAAGAAACGCGGATTTTACATCCAAATGATGAACTTCCCAACCTCGGTTTGCTGCTAACACGAGTAAAAGTCGAACGGTTTCAATTCTCGTCACCGGTGCGAACACTTCTTCGAAGTCGATCCCATATTTTTGAGCATACCCCTTAGCTACGAGTCGGGCCTTGTACTTGGTTATTTTCCTGGCCTCATCTCTTTTGATTTTATAGACCCACTTTAAACCTCTCGGTTTTACTTTGGGTGGTGCTTCGACTAACCACCATGTCTTATTTCTTTAGATCGACTCGATCTCTGCTTCCATTGCTTTTCTCCAATGTTTTTCATTATTCGCTTCTCGAAAATTTACCGGTTCATCACTCGGTTTATTTACAAAACCGGTCACCAACAAAATCTTTGAAGGATTCGACTCCGTACGAGCATTTTAAAGGAAGAAAACCGAACCTTTCACACGTTAAAATGTTTGGATGCACGGGGTATGTAAAATTCCTTGGTACCGGTCAAAAGAATGGCTCACGGATTTGTTTTTGGTTGCCCAGGTGGAGACATCCCAAGAGGTCACCCATCCTGCTACTACTTTCAGCTGAGCACACTTAACTGTGGAGGTCTCCTCTCGTCCACTACCGTTAAGCCCAAAACGCGTTGGTGATTTAAAAGGCATGAAATTTACTTATGAACCAAGGACCTCTCTTGTTCACGGCCAATGTGGGATTTTCTAGGATGTTACAAATATCCCCCTTTAGACTTATCGTCCTCGATGAGGTTTGCCCCACCATCCCATCCAGGATGTGGGATTTGCCTAAGGTGTACCTCACGACACCCCCGGGGACTCACCGTCTCTGATGAGGTTTGCCCCACCATCCCAGACGGCACAAGAGTGGCTCTGATACCTATTGAAGACAATAAGATTTCAAGTCTAAACCTTTATTTTATTGATTGATAGTTGTGTTTAGTTGATTACAAATAACCCTATTTATAACCATACAATTACTTGTTAGACAAGAATAGGAGAAAAACTAACTCAAAAACCCCCTGGGTTTGTAAGTACGACAACTAGGTTGTCACACCCCGACCAAAGGCGGCGGAACATGTCGGGGTACAACGGATTGCCCATGAACACAAGACACTATTAAAGTGACAATATTTAATCAACTCATTAATTTCATTTAATCGTCAAAAGTAACACATCTCGTTCACACAAATAAACACCAAATACTCGAAGTCGGGTCTCGGTATCATATTTATTAGTTTTTACTTAACCTTTGTTAAGTAAATATTTGGGTATAATTGCAATATTTCAAAGTTAAATAGATACCAAAACGAGACATTACGAGTGTTCGGATTTTTCGGTTCGAGTATTGATAATTGGTCAAGATCGAAGCCGAGGGTCCAAAATGTTAAAAGATAACTCAGTGAAATCAAAAGAAGCTTAACCAAGTGTGTAGTTCTAATAAGAAGAACCTCGACGTCCGTTAAGCGAGTGTTTGGTTTTGTCGGTCCAACTTGTTATAAGATCAAGTTAGATCCATCATACCAAGTGTTTTGAGAAAACAATTAAAATTAGTTTATAAAATTGTTTTAGAGAAAATATGAGATTCGGCGAACTCGGTTTAGTTCGGTCTTGGTTCGGTCCTTGACTCGGAATAAAACCGAGGATGGTTGCCACATACCCAATACCATAGAACTTATTAAAATGAACTTAGAAATTATAATACACAATTCATACTTGTAGCATATTAATAAATCATTTTAAATATAAAGTATTTAAATAAGAGTTCGTGTAACATTCATTACTTTTCAAACCCGAAAATCCGACCCGTTTTAAACTTTCGGTTTTTATTTATATATGTATAAAACATATTATAATATCCAACTCCATAATAAAATATACATTCAACATTTCTAATCCCCGATGTGATACCCGGCATTTTCAGTTAAATCCTGTTGTTTGTGTCAGTAAACCAGTTAGTTTTATTAACTAAGTTAATGAACTCCCATGCATATAGTGTCATGTATGCATACATTGAGTCAGTGGTGTTGTTAGTGACCTAAGTGAGAGTAACTAGTTATTGATAACTAGAATAATAAACTTGTCACACGTGTTACAATATATGATAGGTTATAATAAATTTGTCACACATGATATGTTACATGTATTATATGTGGTGGGTGAAATTGTGTTACATGCTACATTATTAGTTGTTGTATACTTATATGTTGTAGGAGAAGTGAATAATTAAAATAACATAACCTATGATATATTTCATGACAGGTAACAAAAAGACTAGCACACAGCATATGGTTACTAGAAAATGTTTATAATAGAATGTAACATGTCACATGTAATAAAAACTGACATAACCTAAAGTTTAATAAAATTAATTATGTCTTAATGATTGTGTTAATGATGAGTAAATAACAATTAAGGTTATAACTTTTCTCTTTCTTCCTTTTGGCCGTCCATATCACATCACACACACACACACACACATTTTATTTTTCTAAAACACATTTTAGTTTTTATTAATCAAGTTGGGTGATTCTTGAAACAAATAGTGATATAGCATTGATCAAGCAAGTAAGTAAGCATGGTTAATATATATTTTGTTTATATTTCTTTGATTTGGGATTGTGGGATTGAGTATCCAAACACATGTAATCATAAGAAATAAAAAGATGGACAAGTTGATGGTTTTAAAAGAAATTGTGTGTCTTGTCAGAAAAGAAAACATGGAAACCTTTTGTACATAATTATTATTTTATAAATCAGTAAAATAATAAAATACATAAGATTTGGTTATATAAAATGGTTCCTTGATGATTAAAGATAAAAAGAATCATGATTTTTGTGACTTTTGGTTTGAATCTTCTTATTGACAGATTCTGTGTTTTAGATTGTAGATTGTATAACTTGATGATACGTTTGAGTTTCTAATTGATTTGTGATACTATGATTAATTACTTTGAATATAGTTTTCAAAAAGTCAAGAATCATAATTTTTAGACTTTGTTTGACTAGTTTTTATTAATTTACAAAATCGGGTTGCAATCTTGATTGAAAGAGAAATTTTTTGAGCTGTGTTGTAAATTGTATAGCTTGATATTGGAAATAGATATGGGTTCTAGAATTTATACATTGAAGTAGGAATCTAATAAAATTGGTCTTGCATCAATTGGACAAATATAGAATTTTTGGCAAATATTTGTGTATTGCTCTGTTAAAATAGAGACTGAAATTAGGTTGTTGTAGAGTGTGAATATTTTGTATATTTGTGTGAATTGGAAAACTATAAGAAAAATATATGTTATACATAATAATTTCAAGAGTATGTGTGAATTATTTGTTAATTTAATCACAAGTTTTGGTTGGTTGGAAAAATCAGTTTTGATGATTGAAAACTTGTTAAGGATGATCAACATATTGGTTAGTGAAAATAATTGTAATTTGTAATAGATTGATTATGGTAAATTGAATTTTGACTTTATGGGTCAACTTAGAACTATTTGACTAAGTGGTTAGTCTTACTTATGAGAAATGAAATTGGTAAAAGTGTGACTTAGTCATAGGGTTGCATGAAAAAAATGATTAACTGCAAATTTCATTATCGATTATTAGGCTGCGACTATGAATATCTTATGACTATTTTAAGTCTAGATAATTGGTCAAAAGTCACCAACGGGTCGTCAGTCAACATTTAGGGTCAACGGTCAATATTTTGGTCAACGGTCAATATTTTTAGTCAACGGTCAACAACTTGGACCTTTTGGTCAAAGTCAACAGAAAGTCAAAATTTGGTTGAACTTTTAATAATCCGTGGGATTGTTTGGATACTAAGGATTCTAGGAATCGCTTAGAAAATACTTATAGTGCTTTTATGAATATCTACTTTTTATAAGTCGTCAGTTAATATTAATTTTTATGCTTTTAATTCTAGTTCGTGACGTTCAATTGCTTTGATTTCCTTTATTTTGCTTCATACACATGTACTTAGAGCCGAGGGTCTCTCTGGAAGCCACCTCTTTATTCCTTTGGATAGAGGTACGGTGTGCCTACATCCCACCCTCCCCAGACCCTACTTATAGCTTTGCTGTCGGTGGGATTTTACTGGGTATGATTGATTGATTGATTGATTGACGTTCAATTGCTTCAATTTCATTTACGTACTTTCGGTTTTATTTCAAGTTTGTCTTCAACATCAAGGTGTGTTTCTCACACCCCCTTTTTACTCTTTCACTACTTTTTGGGGTAGCATATATATCCTATCCAAATTACAATTTCGTTTATTCATTATTTACAAACTACAATTCGCTATATGGACTTGTGTGTTTACTTGTTACTTGCTCAAAATTATTTGCACATGGATTACTTCAATATAGTATGATCATATGCCCCCCCCCCCCCTGCGCTCAAGACATTTGTTGTTATGAGTGGAAAATGGCCTCATTATCCGAGTACGTTGGTGCACAATCCCAACTGGAAAGGACCTTACTTGCGCTTATCTGAGTACGTTGGCGCACAATCCCAGTTGGAAATGACCTTACTCGCTCATTTACACTTGTTCATGGAATTGTATGATTTTTATGTACGTATATCAAAAACTTGTGTGAACTCACCAACTATTCAATTAGTTGACTTTATTTTATATATATATGCTACATGTACTTTTATTAGAGGATGAAATGACGAAGCTACTAGAAGTTAGGCTATCTAGATAATAAACAAGAAGATGTTTGTTTTGTTCCTTTTCCCTTGTATTTGTTCATTTGATAAACTTGTGTACTTGATGCATTTGAATGAATTAATGATAATATTGTCACTTAATAGTGTCACATGTGTTTTGAGCAATTTGTACGTCACACTCAGGCGTTTCCGCTTTAGCCGGGGTGTTACAGTTCGGTTTTGGTTCGGCTCTTGACTCGGGATGAAACTGAAAATGGTGGCTACATATCCAATACCATAGAACTCATTAAAATAAACTTAAAAATAATAATACTCAAATCTTTCATATAATATGTTAACAATAAAGTATTTAAACAAAAGTTCGGTTTTGGTTTTGGCTCTTGACTCGGGATGAAACCGAAAATGGTGGCCACATACCCAATACCATTGAACTATTAAAAATGATTTAGAAACTAAAACTAAGTAAGGACTAAACAATATTGATGCATAAACAAAATTAAAGCATAAACTAAAGCATAAGTTAAGTATATATCAAATACTATAATAGTCCTCCATGTAGCCTTGGCTTGTAGCTCAACACTTCAACCGACCTTGACCGGAGAAGTGAAAGCCGAAGGAAACAAGGGGTGTATATTATATATATGTTGCAACCTCAAGCTTTAAGTAACAAGAATTAGTTAGAAATAAAAATTATTATTAGCTTGACTTTGAGAAATCAAACTATAAGAACTTGAAGATAGAATACTTGGATTTGAGAGAGAGTTTGGAGAAGATGAACAACCAAAGTGGTGTATGGAACCTTGCCTTTGTAATGGCAAGAGTATGGTTCATTCATATGGGGAAATTGCATGTGATTGGTTAAAATGGTCAAACAAGCTTTTGATTATTGACAATAGTAGTCCATAAAGTTTGTTTTAAGTCATTTTTCATCATGAAGAGGTGTTTTAACGTATTGAAAAGGATGTTTTCTTGACCCATTTGTGAGACATAAACGAACATAAAATCCAACATTTTATTAATAACGACGAATCCAAAAGATTAAAACAGGTCGGGTTTTTGATACAAATACAAATGCAAGTTAAACCAAACGAATGACAAATGTTACATAGGTCCCCGCACTTACGCAAGATTACACTAACAGACGAGAGGTAGGTGGTGAATATGAAAGATGAGGAAGAGGAACGAATGAATGCCTACACAGGAGGGGAGAGATATAATATCTTGAATTGAGGCAAAAGCAAGTAAGAATTAAAGGTAAAACGGTCTTTTACAATGTTTATTTTAATAAAATGGGTAAATATGTAATATATATGGTTTAAAGAGGGGAAATATGTAATCTTTTTTAGCTCGTTAAGTATGTATCATTAAAAACAACCAAACGATTTACAATGAAGTGGCTGGTAAGCGGGCAACCCCTTTTGGATAGCAAACACAATCCTACTAAAAACACAGTTTCGGTTCTTATGGGTCAATAAGTTACTATCCACGACTTTTGGAACTCTATTCAAAATGTCACGGCATCCGGAGCTAAGAAACCAAAAGTGTCAAAGGCAAAGGGGATAAACACGGGTTGATTCTCTAAACAGGCTTTCTCGTGTTTAGCAACCTTGCCCGATGCCCCCTTCAATGCTGCCTGACCTACTACAAACCCATTGTCATTTGCCCCTAAGTTCAACAAGAGGGGACACTTCTGTGAGGTCGACACAAGCGTGTTTTCCCTTTAATATGTAACTGAATATTAAGGGTTGAATAATATGTAATAAATGATCTTAATATGAGGATATATGTAAATGATCATATTTTTTTTAAAACATCGATTAAAAAAACATTTATTCCTAAAAGATGATGAAACGGTTTCTAGAAGGTCGGCCGTATGAAGTATGAACACGTTTGTTAAAAACAGGCCTTGCAAAGGACTAAAGAGGAAAAAAACATTTATATTTTTACAAAAGCGTAAAGTTTCTAGAAGGACTTATTTATGCTGTCTTGGAGTCACACTCGATTGATTTTAATTTGAAAAATCTTACTCCCTTTCACACTAAAATTCATATTTCCTTTTTTTATTTGTATCATTATAATGTCTACTTTTAATATTTATTAGTCAATTTATAAGTTTACTCTTAAACACACAAAATTAACACTAATGAAAAATATTATGGATTCAATTTCCAAGGACATTATTATCATTTGGTAAGAAACAAATAATCATTCGATCTACCTTAACTTTGTGTTTTTCAACCCATGATACTTGAAGATAGGGCTGACAATTCGTGTCTTAACAGGTTTAACAAGTAAGAAGAACACAAATATAAAACTTGAATACGACTCGTTTAAGTACTTCATATGCCATCACTATAAGGCAGTTTTAAGTTTTGTGTACCAATAAGGGATAATGAGGGAGTTTAGCCTACTAATTTCAATTATTTAAGAAAACAAAAAAAATCACATACCACACTTTTTTGATTAACAGGTCTTATCGTGTCTTTAACAGAGACCCAATTACCAGCCCTACTTGAAGAGAGACGGAGAGAGTATTAACTAAGCATCGACTGATTATTCTTTTTCTGATATATATCGGAAGATTATTAACTACGGTCCTTACTTTTTGGATAATTCCCATTTATGATAAGAGTGTCATGTGTCATATGCTTTTATGTAATGTAAACTTAGTTCTCTGCTCATTGCTAGTATATTTATGTCAATTATTCCTAGCCTTTGAGGTTGACGTGTGGTCTGTTAATGATCCACATAACCGATATAAGATAAAAAGAAGTTAGATTGGGTAATATAATAACGTTGCGTGTATATTCTTTATTATTACATTCCCGAACGACTTAACTTTCTATAAGTTTCTTGAACTCACTCGAAGTTCTTAGATCATTTTTCCTTTTTTCTTTTTAATCAAATTATATAACAAAAACACGGTGCTCCAATAGTCTGGATAAAAGGACCACACATGGTAGTTATGATAAACAGACGCACATGGATCATATGACAGCCTTATTGGTACAACTGTATCTAATCGTATCGAACATTAATTTGAATACAATTTATTTATTAAAGTTCCATTGCATATTTGCATATACAATTTTAAAGATTAAGGTTCCTGGATCTAAGTGAAATATTAATTAATCTTTTTTTATTCAAACAGCTAAGATTCGAACACCAGGGATCACACGGGCAGATAAATCACCCTTCATAACAGAACATGAGGGCCCGGCTCATCCACCTTGGGGTGAGCAAAAAACAGTTCGGAACCGCCAGAACCGAACCGGCGCCTCAAAGTCGCTAATGTGTGTTACCTTACGGTTCTCGGTTCTCAGAATTTGCATTAAATGCTTCCCGGTTTGGTTCTGAGTAAAACCACCGGTTCTAGACTTGGAACCGAAGAACCGGAATATTGAAAATGTTTTAACTAAATTTACCAATTGATGGTCGGGTATTTTGTATATATATTAGTGTAGTAATTATGTAGTTTTATTGAGTATACTGTTAGAACTTTGGTACTTCATACGTGCTTTTGTATTTCAGGTAATTGATCGTTAAAGATGCTAAATGGGAGACCTGTACGAGCATGAAATGATATCTCGGGAAGACCGGAGCATGATTTGATGTCTTGGGAAGTGCTAAAAGGATTCGTCATTCGAGAAGAGTATGGATGAGAAATCATAAGCCGGTGAACAAGATGGGCTTGAAGGATTAATCTTGAATTATTAGTAAAGTTAAGGGTTTATTTTGTTAAGTTATAATTTAGTTATTTGAATTGTAATATGTTTAGGAAAGGAAAGATCTTGCAAGTTTAGTGAGTCTATATTTTTTTTGAACAGCAAGCACAAAGTGATATATTAAGAAAAGAGGAAAGGGACCTATAACAGGAAGATGGAGATAACCCACATCCACATATACAAAAAAATATCACACAGAACTAAACCATTACACTAGAAAGAGGAGATATAATCCAATCAATCCAAGTAAACTCCTTGAGTGTGGACCTGTGCTTTATCCAACAGTAGAGATTTGTTTTAATATATTTCATCACACTCTCCTTTGACAAGCACCTGTTATTGAATCTATACTCATTTCTTTGTTTCCATATGAACCAAAAAGAAGTAAAAATAACGGCCTTCAATAACCTCCTTTCCGAACTCGCATGCGGCTGACACGCCACTTCAACGAGCTGCACAACTGAATCAAGGCCCGTAATATCCCAACCGCACCATATAGAGACCGCTCTCCAAACCTCCTTTGCTCTTTTGCATTCGAGAAAAACGTGATCCACCGATTCAGCCACCGTGGCACATAACTGGCAATTAGAATTAACCAAAACCATTCCACTTGAGATTAGATTGACAGCAACCGGAATTTTATATTTAAGCGATTTGAGACCGCCTCATTCCCATACAACGTTGCCGCCATGACCCCTCTCATTCGATGAACCGAAAACTTACCCGAACTATCTCCGATCCATCTCCAACTATCCGCTTTACCAGTATAAAATTGTAAGAGACCACCATTTGCTTCAGATAATCTATATCCAAAAGAATTTCATCCCGCAAATTCGACCGAGACCAGCTCCAAGTTGTATTTACCAGCCCCGACCCACTCGACAAAACTCTATCACCGACTAAACATCCTTTATGAACCACCAGTACATATAATTCCGGGAACAAGTCTTTCAAGGCGAATCTGCACATCCAACTGTCAAGCCAGAATCTAGTACTTTTTTCGTCTCCTACTTCTTTAACAAACAAACTTTTCAGATCCAAACCCAACGAGGAGAAACATCTACCAATTTTATACACTTTTTGCCACGTGCTAAATAAAGAGAGCCTTGCCATCTTACCATCCTCATGAAGCCGTGTAGAATGAATAGCTTTTATACATCTCCCCCACAACGCATCCTTTTCTAAACACCATCTCCACCACCATTTTGCAAGTAAAGCCAAGTTCATAACGTTAAGATCACCCACACCAAACCTCCATATTTTTTAGGCTTTACCACCTCAGCCCAAGCAACCCATCTAATCTTCTTATTAACCTCCGTCCCTCCTCATAAAAAATTCCTTATGATTTTCTCCAAACTATCAATCAACTTCACAGGAGCCCGAAACAAAGAAAGAGAATATAAAGGCAAGCTTCCGAGGACTGCTTTAACCATTGTTAGTCTACCACCAAACGACAAAGTGGTTGCCATCCACCCGTTTAACCTTTTCTTGACCCTATTTATGATCGAATCCCAGTGTCTCGATAATCCCATGTTAGCCCCGACCGGCAACCCGAGAAAAGTGATCGGTAGTGATGCAGGTTTACTATGAATAATTGCAGCCATGGAACCTACTTCATGATCTGTAACCCCAACCCCAAAAACATGGCTTTTACCAAAGTTAACCTTAAGAACCAAAGATAAGTGGAAGCATCTTAAAACCCGTGCAAGATTAATCCTGTCACTCGCATCCCAATCACCCACAAACATCACATCATCTGCATACATCACATGCGAAATCGTCGGACCATCGTTAGGCGGACGGACCCCCTTTAATAAATCTGCTTGAATAGCTGATTTCATCACCACGTTTAACCCCTCCATAGCAATGATAAAAAGAAAAGGAGCTAAAGGATCTCCTTGTTTTACTCCTCTCTTAAAATCAAATTCCGATGTCGGCGAACCGTTTACTAACACCGAAGCCTTCCCTGAAGATAGGCTCGATTTAATCCAGTTCCTCCATTTAGACCCGAACCCTAACTGATCCAAAATGGAATCAAGATACTCCCAGTTTACTAAGTCGAACGCTTTGTCAAAGTCGACTTTAAACAACAAACATTTTTTATGGCAACTATTGATCCACGAGATTACCTCGTTAATGATCAGATGACCATCCAGAATATTTCTACCCTCAACATAGGCTGTTTGCTCCACACCCACAATCAGAGAGATCACTTTGCGAATACGAAGCGCTAATAACTTGGAGATAACCTTTGACATACACCCTATCAAGTTGATCGGACGATAATCGCTTATAGCAACGGGGTCCTTCTTCTTTGGGATGAGAGAAGTAAAAGAGGAGTTACACCCTTTTTCTAAAAAGCCGATCCTTTCAAACTCTTTCACAAAATCATAAAAGTCTTTTCCCATAACCTCCCAAAAATGTTTAATAAATTTGAAAGTAAACCCATCTGGTCCCGGAGATTTATCATTCCCGTAGGCCCAAACGGCTTCTTTCACCTCCTTCATGGAGAAAGGCCTTTCAAGCCACAAACTTTCCTCAACTGGTAATCGTTTAAAGATATTGTTGCACAATCTCGGTCTCGTAAGAACCTGTTCATCAAATTTATTAGCAAAGAAGGAGAAAAATTCTCCTTTAACCAACTCCGGCTCGGTCTCCCAAATACTATTGATAGAAATACCAGTTATTGAAGATATTTTTATATTACATTAATATAACCATGAAAGAAGCTACTATTTTCATCACCCTCTACTTCCCATCTGACATTGGCTTTCTGACGAAGATCTAAATTCTTTCTCAAATTAATCTCTGAAATATTCTTTTTAGAAACCGCCCTGAGAACTCTCTCTTCATCAGAGATACTCGAGCCCTCAGCACGCACTTCTAAATCACCTACAATATCTTTCAAAAGAATTAATTGTTCCTCCTCAATGTCCTTAGTCCTATACCTCCAAGCCTTTATATCCCATTTAAGAGATTTAAGCTTTCTCATTAAATTGAGTTCTTTAGAAGCACAAGGCCTACCGATGGACCAGGAACGTATCACAATACTCTCAAGCCCATCACACGACAACCAAGAATTAAAGAATTTAAATGGAATAGGGCCATACCGTTGATCCATAGCCGAGAAGTATTCAATGAAGAGCTTGTTTTGGAACATCCAGACACCGACCTAGCCCTTCTGAGTAAAGAATCCCTCATAACATGTCTTCCCCTCATCGAACGATCCTTGGTACATCTTTCACCTGTTCAGACCCTGACTTCAAAAAACATTTACACTTTTCCCCTTTCATTCCCCTGCTCCAAAATAATAGGCCCGCTATTAACTGGCCCATTGTCAGCACAGAGCCCACCTCCCTCCAATAAATATTCCTTTGGGCTCCCCGGCCCAACCTCATTCCCTACACCATGAGCCCCAACAAAAGATTCCTCTGCAGTATCATCAGGAGCGTCTCTGACACTAGCCTTTTTGATAGGGCCCAGATTATTAGTTTTATAAGAGAGTTGAGAGAGAGTTAAGAGATAGTTAAGTAGTCTCATCTCCATGTATGTTTGATAAGTTCGTGAAGTTCGTTTGATTTAATTGTTTGATCCGTCTAGGCCAACAATTGGTATCAGAGCTACGGCTCGTATTCACGTAAAGTTTCATATTATTTCACTTTGAATAGTTCGGTTGAGAAGTTTTGATATCATGTTTATTCAAAATGGAAAAAATGGATTTGTCACACGAAGTTCAATAGAATAATTCTTGGTTAAGTATTGCAAATTGGTTTCTTTGATTTGTCGTTACAACAAAAGAAACAAACATATTGATTTTTATATTTAAATCATGTTGTTTTGACTTTGGATTTTCATTGGAGCCGCCAATATATTTTTGTTGCATCGGTTTTACCGATTAAGCACTTAGTTTGGTTGATAGGATTTAATTGGTGGTTTGGTGCACACAATTGAGAGGCTGTGTAAGTTGTGGTAGAGTTTGGGTTTGTGAAGAATCAACGAGGTAATAATAATGTGTGGTTTTGAGTATTAAGAAAAAAAAAGTTTGTGGTGTTTAGTTATTTATTGGAGATTGATTTCGGATCGGGAATCAATTCCAACTAAAATAGCAAACCGGAGAAGAAAGTAAAGATATTAAGAAACGATGATGATCGGAGGACTTCCAGTATTGATGAAATCGAACTACAAAGTATGGGTGACCAAGATGGAGGGATTTCTGAAAGAGTATGGCTTTTGGGATGTTATTGAACCTACAATCGGCATAGCTGTAGATGAAAGGAAGATGTACACAGCGTTGGGGTTCATATGTCAAACCCTACCAGAAGATATCTTGGTACAAGTTGGCATACTCATGAATGCTAAGGAAGTATGGCGTGCTTTGAAGATTCGGTTTCTCGGAATTGATTATGTACGAAAGATAGAAAATGAAAAAGCAGCTCAAGAAGCCGCTAAGAAAGAAAGATTGGTTGAGACCACTGAGAAAGAAAGGTTAGATGTGATTGTTCAAGAAGAACAATCACATAAGAGAAAACTTCGGGAAGCTCGGGAAGCTGCAGAGAAAGAAGAATCATTGCAAGCTGTTTTAGAGAGAAGAAAAAGAAAGGCTGAATGAAGAAAAAGAAAGAATTTATTCAAAAGAAGAAGAGAAGACGGAGAATCTTAAGGTATGTTTTGATGACTCAAACAACCTTGAAGATGAGAAAATTGGTAAGATAAGTGAGCAGAAAGGAAGCAAGAAATCTGCTACTGATGATGATGAGATGAAGGATATTGTACTGAATGAAAGGAATGATGCAGCTAACAGCTTTGTAGATTTAAAAGTGTGTGTGAAAGTCAACAATCGAGCATTTGTTGATGAAAAGTCAGAACCGAATGAAAGATTGAGAAGAATTGTACAGAATGGAAGGCCTAGTAGGGTCTGATAAAGAAGAAATGAATAGCCCATCTGCAAGTTTTGATGAGCAAATAATGAAAAGAAAAGTGCAAAAGAATGAAGTGGTATGTGCAATCAATGTGAATGGTTTGAATGATGAACTTGAAGAACTTGTAAAACAAGTTTGTTACAAACAACTGAAAAGAAAGGGTAAAGATGAACTAATGATTAAAATTGAAGAGTTGAGAGCTTTATTGGGAATTCAAGACCTTGGTGGTACAAATTCAAGATTAGGAGGGTGAATGAAGGATTAATCTTGAATTATTAGTAAAGTTAAGGGTTTATTTTGTTAAGTTATAATTTAGTTATTTGAATTGTAGTAGGTTTAGGAAAGGAAATGTATGTCTTGTAGAGCAAGTTTAGTGAGTCTATATATAGGGTCCAGATTATTAGTTTTATAAGAGAGTTGAGAGAGAGAGAGTTAAATAGTCTCATCTCTATGTACGTTTGATAAGTTTGTGAAGTTCGTTTGTTAAGTTCGTTTGATTATATGAAAAGATTCGAGGGTTGTCACCCCAATATCACGTGTTCGTTTGTTTGATTTAATTGTTTGACCCGTCTGGGCCAACAGGGTTGACAAAATGCGACCAAGAAGTAAAACGGACATATCCTGGGATAGAAAATGAGTTACGGGACCCATAATATATTAATTTTGGGTTTCTCGACGAGAGGAATCTGAATATGAAGTTATCTTAGGTCGCGAAAAGCGACGGGATGAGTATATGTCCATCTCGTATCGCGATGGACATAAAAACAGAAAAAAACGAGTTTCAACCTATATGTTCTATTTTACGAACCCTAATCAGGGTATTCACTTCCATCCGCCTGGGAGATGAAAAGGGGCGATTACAGGAGCCCCGGATCACCTTCAATCACCTCGGGGTTCATAGTTCATTATCCAGAATCAATAGCTAAAGACTGATCGAAGATCATGAGCGGCTGATTCGTCACGAGTCATTCCCGGGATGTAGTGTATTGTGACTTATCAGTATTTTCTCATGTTTTAAAGAACAAACTAATTGAATTGTTTATGATTAATCTATGAGTATTGATATTTGGTATTGCTATGCACTCAGTCGGTTTAGGTTTATTTCGATCAGAACGATTAGTTTTCCAGTTGCTATGATAATTGTTTATAGGGTTTTTTTTTACTAGTTTGAATATGATGAAGCATAAAGTTTCCCTTAGTTGAGTCACATTAGCATTGTTTGTGTCGTGTGTTAGCGATTGTTGATGCCTAAGGTTTGCCTAGTTAGTCAATCTGATTTGATCTTTGATAATTAAACTGTTAAGTTAACATGAGATTACTGTTTTAGTTGCATGCTTGAACCCTAGGTGTGATTCTGTTCTCGTTAATTGTTAAACTCGTTTAAGTGTTTGTTGCTTCCAAACAAAACCTGCTAGTGTGATCAGCACTCGACAAAACTTCATAATTGTTTCTTTACAATTGTTTTGTAAATATTTTAGATAAACGAACACACATATGACATTGACCACATACTCATCTGGACTCGATACCTGACTTTCCCTATCTATAGGTAAAATTAGGTTTTTGCATGATCGGTACGACACGGTCATCACCAATCCCCATTTTTTATAAAGTAACTTATAAACCGGTATCTATTCAATCATTCTTTAATTCAAATTTTTTCTTTACGTTCAATACCTAGCAACCATGATCAATTTTGATTTAAGCTATCAAGGTAATTTAATATAAAATGATATGATCTTCCATTAATCTATCGTTACTAATGATTTATTTAACTTCAACAATAAGGTTCTAATAAAAAAATATAACTAATGTTCATGTTGTAATCTAAATTAGTTTTATCATAAAGGAAGACATACAATTATATAAACTTGTTTTGCAATTTGCAAAGTTTTCTCAACTCATTTGATATATAAACAATCGAGCTGGTTCTGGCCAGAACTGATTAGCGAAACCGAACCGGTTTACTATAATAGATTTCGGTTCTACTTTTCAGTCATTTTCGGTTCCGATTCGATTAGGTTCTCATGGTTTTGAACCGTTGCACAGCCCGACACCCACCTAGGGTATTTGTTACATGTGAAAGTGTTTTAGTTAAAACTAGTAACTCACCCGTCGCGTTGCGCCGAGCAAGTCGGTAAAACCCGGGCGATGGTAAAAACCAAGCGTTGTCAATTACGGGTGTTGAGGCGGTAAAACCCGAATGTTGGTAAAACCCGAGCGTTGTTAATCTCTGGCTTTAAGACGGTGAGTCGACACAAATTTGATTGGTCTCCGTCACGTTTTTAATCATAACTAAACCAACAACAAATTTGGCATTGTGTCCTTTTTCGTTACGTTCGTTACGATATTGTAACTAAAACAAAAGTAGGGAGCTTATGCAAATTTGGTTGCTTTCAATCATGTTCGTTATGATACCGGAACTAAAACACAAAAGAATAAAACAAAATTATCATTCGGTCGGTTTACTATATGTTTGTTACGGTATTGGATCTAAATAAACAAAAAAAAAAACAAAATTTCTACGACCACGTACTAAGGTGCCCCCAAGTGACCCAATAGGGCACTTGCAGCACCAAAGTTATCATTTATATCTATTAGTAATAGTAATTAGTAATAGTAATTAGCCTTGTCAACACATGATTTACGATTTTTGCATTTTAGGATTATTATTCGTGTTACGTGATTTTAAACTTAAGTATGTTTACTACACAGAAAAAACTTTAATAACCGGTAATGTCCAATTGCAAGGAATATGTGTGATTATTGTTCCACAATCAACATACGTGTAATGTCTTCAATAAGTTGGCATGGTGTTGTATACTCGTATTGATTAGAGCTTACCACTATTTGAAGTGGTCCAATTATAAAGATCGTTGTGAAGGTCGCGATATTAATAATAAGAGTATTCATCTAGAATTGGCAAATTAAGAGTTGATAAATTCACACCTTTGGTATCAAGTGTTCACTAGTACCGTAGTACGTGATACATGTGATTCTTGGAGTGATTGGACGTTAAAATTTGTGTTAAATGTATAATACTTGCCTGGTCAATTTTACAACCTCTCAAGTAACTTTTGGGTACTCACATTTGTTTTTTTGTTTAGTCGATTGAGAGAACCTCAGTTTTAATCCCTGTGGTATACTAAAATTATCAATTTTAGTCTAATAGTTTATTTTTAGGCTTTTATAGTATATCATTTGACAAATCAGTTTTAGTCCAACTTGTTAATTTCATGCACACATATGTTAGTTAATTAACATGTGCCCTTCACTTAAGGGGCTTTTTCTTTTTTTTTTGTTCTTTTTCAATGTTTTCATAACTGGACCGGACACCGAACTGGACGGCTTGCCGGTTCAACCGGTCGGACCGGCCGAACAATTTTGGTCAAAAAATGATGATGATTTTTCAAAAAAAAAATATTTTTTTAATAAAAAACCGATTCAACCGGTCCGGTTTTCCGGTCCGACCGGCCGGTTCCCTGAAAGCCAAGCGAACTATAGAACCGGACCGGTCGGTGGACCGATTCTCGGTCGGACCGGTTCGACCGGCCGGTCCGGTCCGGTCTCAACAACAGTTTTCATTTACCATCTCATGGAAAACCCTTTTCGCTCCGCTTGGCCTTGTTCCTCCATTGATCAAGAATTTCGATTTTTGGCAAGTCTCACGATCATCCAATAAGAAGAGTTTCAATTTTTTCAAATAAACGATTTGAAAACCTATTGATTCTAAAAACTATGGATCTTTCGGACCTTTCAATTCATAGATGTAGATCTCAGTGATTGAGAGGTTTTGTATTATTAGTTTTGTTAAGGTTATAAACCATTACACATTTCTTGCTGAGCTTTTGTTGTTATGTACTTTTTTACTGGTTAAAATTTTTTTTTTTGAAACATTCAATTTCCTTAAAAATTATATTGTAAACCACAACCAAATTTCAATAACATCTTAGTACCTTGAAACAAAATTAATGACCTTTACAACACTTTCGGTCATTTTTTGTATGAAATACATCAAAATAAACTAATGTCATAATTTTAACAAACAACATCAACGTACGAAACTAAGGACTAAAGAAAATTTCAGCCTTTGATTTTAGACATGGTAATTGATAATTGTGGATAGAACACAAGAGTCCAGGCATAATTTCAACAGCTCTTTGAGACATAGGAGGATCAACCAAACAAACAAACCCACAATTTGATCTCTGTTAATTGTTTTCAAAATAAATTAGGTTAAAGAAATTGGAATTAGGTCAAAAAATGGGGGAATCGAACAATGAAACTTTCAACCCAATGCAATAATAGAATCTTCTCACAGAGTTTGCAAATGCCCATGAAGTATGTTTTGATGTTGGAGAACCACATGAACAACATACATCTCTTTTGTCATCTTCACCTCGTGATATCATGTGGATGAAAGTGATCGACGATTATGAAATCTATTAGATGAGACTTTTTAAAAATGGTAGGTTAAAAATATAAATATCTCCGGGCACATGTTAATTAACTAACGGTTGAGTGAATGAAGTTAGCAGGTTGGAATAAAATTAATAGCCAAATGAAACCATTGTACCGTAAAAGCTTAAAACATAAAATTCAAAATTATAAGAAACCACAGGGGCCAAACCGAAGTTCTCTTTATTCAATTTGTAAGTTCTTGTCCATTCTATCAACCAAAAGTTCTCATTAACATGCAAATTTAGTATACAACACTCGTCTAATCAACATATTGTTATTTCAACGAATTTCTTCACCAGTCATACTCTAATTAGCATTCCTTAACTATTGCGATTCATTCACTCACAACTAAACTATTGTGTTTAAATTTATATCGTTTGACATGCTCCTTAATTTTGTTTAACGTGTTCTATATAGGCGTGTTCAAAAAAATCCGAATCCGTATCCGAAATATCCGTAAATCCGTATCCGAATTATCCGAAAATTCGGATATCCGAATCTCGGATATCCAATTTTCGGATTCGGATTCGGATAGTGGTTTTGAAAATTTTCGGATAATTCGGATATCCGAATTATCCAGAATATTTTTTTTGTATCTTTTCATTATTTTCTATACTTAAATATATAAATATCAATTTGAAAACCCTAATCACTTTGCTATCCAGCCTCCTCATTTTGCATCTTATCTGGTTGTCTTCTCTTTCTCCACACTCAATCTACTCCATTGTGACTGAAACCCTAATCTTGCTGGTGATTATCGACACACACCACTACATTAGTGCCTTTTGACTCCTCCTGTTGAAAGTTTGTTAACACATTCAACTCTCACCGCGGTTAATCCAGCCACTCTTCCTTACCGAGTCGCGATTCCGACCGCCAATCCGTCGTTGGCCGCTGACTTTTATTGCAATTAATTTTCCACCATTTCTTTTTTGGAAAATTGGTTTTAAATAATCCCAACTATGCCTCATTGGCAAATAACAGTCCCAATTTAACATTTGGCCGGTGACGGTCCCAACTAAAGGTGTATTTGTTTTCAACGATCCGCGACTAACGGAATGTTAACTCCGTTAGTCTTATGCTTATGTGGCACGCATAGCTGTCAAAAATTGATTATATGACAGCTTACGTGGCATGTGTATCATTTTTAAGTATTTATAAATATATTAAAAAGAAATTAACCATAACTTCATCTCCTGTACCCATCTTCAACACACAACCACCATCATCTCCATCTTCAACCCATCAACAACACCAACACCAACACCAACACCAACACCAACACCATCTCCATCTTCAACCCACCACCACCATTTATTAATTTTCCGGCCACTTCGAACCGATGGGAAACCTAAGGTGGTTCAGGTGGTTGTCGCCTATCTGGCTCCTCCGACCATCACTGTCATCACCGTGGAGCCACTAGACGCGGGGCGGAACCATAGCCGTTTTCCCCCCTCTTTCTCTCTCTTAAAATATGCAATTAATCACCGTATTTTCGAATCTGCGTCACCGGAAAATCGAGTTGCAGGTTTTTGTCATGGATCTAAGATCTAAATTAGGCTTTGTTGTTCGGGAGAGCTTCGATTACTAGCAGTATTTATGTGAAATGCGAACGTATAGGCTTCAATGTTCTGAAATACTTCTACATCTTTTCCGATGAATCGGTGGCAGACTCACTTTGGGTTTAAGAAACTAAACCTGGTGTAAGGTTAATCCAATTTTTGGATTTGGTTTAATGAATAAACTCAATATGCTTTATAGTGAAGGTGGTGCTAGTGGCTTGCCGGACCGTCGGAGATGAAGTTGTGGTGGCAGAAGGGGGTGACGAGAGGCCGTGACTGTTATTTTTTTCCAATGGGAGGTTGGGTTAAATAATTTTTTAATGTATGATATAATTATATATAATATAAAAAGACAAATGCCACGTAAGATGCCATATAATCAATTTTGACAGCTATGCGTTCCACATAAGCATAAGGTTAACGGAGTTAACATTCCGTTAGTCGCGGACCGTTGAAAACAAATACATCTTTAGTTGGGACCGTCACCGGCCAAGTGCTAAGTTGGGACTGTTATTTGCCAATGAGGCATAGTTGGGATTATTTAAAACCAATTTTCCTTCTTTTTTTTAATATTCTCCATGAAATTCTAGAACTATTTTATGAATATATCAACAGAGATATTGGATTTGTGTACCGAATTATTCAAGGAAAGACTTGTTTGGATGTTGGTTTAACTGGCAAAACTTTTTTTTTTAATTCGGATATCTGTTTCACTATCCGAAATTTCGGATATCCGAGGTTCGGATATCCGAAATTTCGAATACGGTTTCGGATAGTGAAATCCATTTTCAAAATGTTCGGATATCCGAAACTCTGTATATCCAGTTTTGAACGCCCCTAGTTCTATATAATACTTTAAAAATAGATCATAATATACGCAATTTAATCTTATCTTTATATTTAGACTCATTTCAGTAGTACTTTTAATTAATTTTCATTTATTAATGAGGGTTAGAATGCTAATTTTCCAAAAAACACATACCATGCCAAAATTAAGGGTTGTTTGGTTTTCCTTTAGTGATTCCATTAAGATATTATCTCTAGATCGATCAGAGGTTGAATGTGTTTGATTCACCTAAAAAACATTTCTTAATGATTTATTATAACATCCCGAAAAATTCAGTTCAAATTTGACAATTAAAGAAAGATGAAGGATCAAAAAATATTCTTAAGAAAAAGAATAGGAAAATGAGATAAGGAAAAAAGCATCCCATGTTAAGAAAATAAGAAAGTTCATCTCACACGGAAAGAAAGAAGAAAGTGAAACATTCTACATTGATATAAATGTGAAAGAGAATTTCCTCTCGCATTGATAAATTATAAAACTTGGAAGCTCTTTACAAGGAAAAAAGTTAACATAGTAATAATATTCACATATAACAAGATGTACCCAGCGATCCTAACAGAGTGTGCGAAGCACCCGACGCACACACGCACAGGTTTAGGCACGAGCGATGAGCGCAATGTTGCGCTTTAATGGCGCACTTTGCACCTTGCAAGCCGCTTGAAAACCGCCATAGTATTTTTGGAAAATTTAAAGGACAAAAGGTGAAAATTTTGAGATCTTGATCCTTCGTGCTACGCGACGGACAAAGATCTGGCCCTTCGCGCTACGCGAAGGAGCCGGGGTAAAACCAAGGATTTAAGTGGTTCGCGCTACGCGAAGAAACAACTCAGAATTATTTCGCGCTGCGCAAAATGACCATCATGCATGCGTGACACGTGTCAGACCACGTGGCGAACCCAACGATGAATCATCAACATAAGGTCGGTTTGCGCTACGCGAACGGCAATAACCTTTTCATTCGCGCTACGCGAAGAAACAACTCAGAACTACTTCGCGCTACGCAAAATGACCATCATGCATGCGTGACACGTGTCAGACCACGTGGCGAACCCAACGATGAATCATTAACATAAGGTCGATTCGCGCTACGCGAACGACAATAACCTTTTTCCTTCGCGCTACGGGAAGGAATATAAAACTGTTTATAAATAGGGAGGTTCACGGAACTTCTCTCCTCACACCAAACACATCCACTTTCAACGCATTACCCTCGGGAAGCGTTCCAAGTATCGTAGTGTGTGCCAAGTTCCGAAGTTCTGTCGGTTTAAGCCCTAATACGCGACATATAGTAGTAGTGCTGCTCGATCTGTCTTAAGCGTCTAACTCCAAATACTTGTGTAAGGTAGGGATTCCGCTTAAGTTATTAGACCATAGTCAGGGTATAACCCGAACCTTGATTACATTTAAGCATAATATACTTTTCATAAGCAAAGGCTATAGTCATATATTTTTTCTTCATAATTAAAAAACATAAAGCTTTTATATACAATGGGTATAATTAAAATAATAGTTCTTGATTATTAAGAAATATAATGTAAGGCCCCGGTCCCTATTTTAGCATTGGGCTTACTCATAAACAAGTTCCAATTATTAGAGTGAATGAAAACTTTTCGCGGAATAAATAAATGTCAACCATTCATTACATAAGTCTTAACATTTAAACAATAAAAAACATATCTTTTAAGTTCAAACATCATTAAATAAGTCTTCAGATGCCAACTTCCTTATTCTTCTACCATGTGTCTCTCTTCAAGCCAGTTGTCTCATTCTACTCGCATGCTTGCTTACTAAAAGTCAGCTACGCTAAGTGAGTTCTAGTTAATCAGGCAACATACATTACATTCACATATACCTGTATCCGAAGACACATATCATATACTCAACTTACCTTTCATTCATACACACTTGTATTCTCACTTTATTACCTTCACACTTTACTTCCTTCTTGTTTTATCTTACTAATACATACATACATACATACATACTTATCTCTACGTTTAAAAGAGCATTTCACCATACTTCCTCGAGTATTACTAGGGCCCGGTTTCCTTCATGTCTCGGATATTATTAGGATCTGGTTCCCTCATGCCTTGGATATTATTAGGGTCTAGTTCCCTCCTGCCTTGGATATTATTAGGGCTCGGTTCACTTATGCATCAAATAACCATACAACCATACCATGCGTTCATATATGTTTACTTGTATACTTCTAATACTTTCTACGTTTTAAATATCATCATTAAACATGCAAATAGAATACACTTACCACTTAGAGTAAGTGTATTAACGAATCACATTGAATATGCACACATCCTCGAAAACATAACAAGAAAATGGGGCTAGAAACTCACATGTGTCGTGTTTCTTTCTGAGCTTATGGTCACACATCTTCTTAGCTGGGCACGACTAACTGTGTAGCAATTAACACGCGTCACTTAACTACTCCCAATTATATCATATTTCTAAGTTAATGAAACCCCTAGCTAACGGGGGTTCGGGGGCAGCGCCCCTGGTAGCGGGGTTCTAGGGGCGATAGCCCTAGCAGGGTCAAAGAAGCAAAGCCCCTGGCTGGGGTTAAGCTGCCAGGTCAGCTTGGAAAAATTTTATTTTCATTAATAAGTCTTTACCAAAAACCTCATTAGAAAACTGAAGTTCAAACCCCATGTATATTTACAGCGTATATGTTCTCCAACGTTTAACTGCATACACGCCAAATACAAATTTGCCCGTATAAGTCGAACCTACATATCCGCCGTATATGTAATTACATATTCTCCATATATGTGTATGTGTACACATATACGCTCCTCACTTATCCACTGGCAGATTTCCGCCAGATATATGCATGTCAGCTCATCGTTAACGCGTTTTTAAGGTTTTTCAATGATTTCGGTACCGTCAGTCACCGTTAACCACCATGATTGGCCGGATTTTGATTGTTTATAACCCATGTAGCTTCAGGGTGTCCAAATCCAAGCTAAGGTGTCCCTTAAGCTCGTTTTTTTGTTATTGATTAAACACCCGATTAAAGCTAGATCTAGATTTAAACGGCTCATTCGGCATCCCGGGGCTGCGGTGTCGGGTTCCATAATGTTTGGTTAGTTGCAGTGTTGTAAAAATCGGCCTAGGCGGCCGAGTACTCGGCCCCTAGGCGCTCCTTGGCACATCATTGCACCGCTTTTCTTCTCCGAGGTTAAAAAACTCAGAATCAGCCCTAGGTGGTCCAACTCGGACCTAGGAGGCTCTACTCGGCCTAGGTGGCCCAACTCAGTCTTAACAAACATTTTACTTTTATTAAAAACACTCGATTTCTCCAAGAGCCTGCCACCGTTTTTTCCCTTTTCACGCTAAGACACAACCTAATTTCAGTTCTAAACTCGCAACCACCATTGGTATCATCTAATTCGAAGTTCAAAACTCGAAAACCTCTTATTTAAGTTCGATTGAGGTACGTCTTTCATCAATTGAGACATGTCCTTGAACTTATATGTACGTGTTATTGACTGTTTTGTATTTTTCGTTTGTATTTTGTAGAATATTTAGTTACTTTTTGTTATTTGACATACACATAATCTTCGAAAAATGAATTTCTTTATAAATACCATGTCCGAGTACTCCCCGAGTACACCTGGCCTAGATCGCGTACTCACAACTCCCTAGTCGACTGCCCTGGGAGCGCGTAGCGACTTTTGCAACCTTGGTCAGTTGTGACAGTTAATTTCTTACATTGGGTTGCTCTTGGATCATTGATTTGAATGGTGTAGAGAGTGTTTTGCTTAAATGTGTGTTTTTTGATGGTGTAGGTTAAGAATGATGGAGATGGAAAGGATTTAGGGTTTAAGGGGTATTTATACTCCTTAAGCCCATGGACCTTATGTTCATCTTCATATTAAGTCCATGATCTAATTCCATTTATTTTAGCATGCCATCCTCTTATCAATATTATTATTATTTTTCTATTAAGTAAAATTAATTCTTCCAACGTAAATAATATTTTAATATTATTCATAGAAATCCGGGATGTTACATATAATACAAAGGTTATAATTAAATTAATATTTATTCTTGAAGAAGAAACTAAGTATAGATGTTTCTTCATGAAGAAGAAACATAGAATATGACCGGTAGATAAGCAAAAGGACTAAAGGTCCAAATGTTTTATATAAACAAATATTTTATCAAGGTTAAAGCGATACAAAATAGATTAAAGGTTTGAATGTATACTATTGATCTAGATATTTATACAAATGTTATTCTCGTACTATAGGTCTGAGAAAACAATCAGAAGTAGAAATCAGTAACATAAATTAGTATCAGAAACTGATCATAAACAAAAGGATTATTGGATTAAAATAATCCCACCTTTAATGTGTTGGCCAATAATAATCCCACATGAGTTATTTCTATCTAGTAATCTCACCTTTTTCATGTTTTTTGTTTTGTGACCCCCGGTTAAAAATAATTAACGGGGTTAGTTTTTGGCTGACGTGGCTTGATGAGTTGACATTTAAAAATCCTACATGGCTTTTTTTATAAAAATCCTACTTCACCTTAACCTTGTCGGACCTTGTCACACCCGGCCCTGAGCGGCGGAAACAGCCGGGCGCGCACGAGTGGGGATTGATAATTAAGCACGGGCCATTGCAAAACATTCAAAGATTTTTATTGCGCATGAGAAGTTTAGTACAAACACATTACATTGTTCAAAGATTACAAAAAGAAACATCCAAGTATAAAACTGAAGATTTCCTCGCCATATCCCCTTGCGCGGCGGGTAACCGTGCGCATCGAGGGGATAAAACCAAAATCTTCCAAAAAGCTTGTTTTAGATGTTCAGCGTGTGGTGCTCTAAGTGTGACTCCATGCGCTACCTAGTTATCTCCTGAAAGACACGTAAAAACATTTGAATCAGTATAAACTGAGTGAGTTCACAAGTTTTAGTAACTTGATAAAATCATTCTGAAACATTTCTGGCAACATCATTAACATCTGCTTGGTAAAATCGTGTTAACACAATTCTGACAATATTCTGATAAAAATCGTTCCGCGGGTTACGCGTGAACAAATTCTGGATACGGTGCTCGTCTATGCAAGTGGCGCAGCCACTACAAGCTAAAATAACGTAAAACCGTCCCGCAAGTTACGCGCAGACGTTTCTGGATAACTATGCTCGTCTGTGCAAAGAGGCATTGCCCCTACGAGCTAAGGATACTGTCCCGCGGGTTACGCGCGAACAATTATGAGAAACTGTGCTCGTCCATGCAAAGAGGCATTGCCCCTACGAGCTAAGGATACTGTCCCGCGGGTTACGCGCGAACAATTCTGAGAAACTGTGCTCGTCCATGCAAAGAGGCATTGCCCCTACGAGCTAAGGATACCGTCCCGCGGGTTACGCGCAGACGTTGTGCCGGAAAACAAGGCGCTCGTCCATGCAAAGAGGCGCGACCCCTACGAGCGGGCTCAACCCCATAGTACTGCCCCATGCCAGGCACTCGTCCATGCAAAGAGGTGCGACCCCTACGAGTGGGCGGATCAAACCAGCAGTCCCTACCCTTAGAGTTCCAATGGTAAAGTGATCACTTACTCGAGTTCTAGCGCACATACATCGAAAACCTTAGATAACCGTTTGCATTGCTCATCATGAAACATAACTTAAACACATAATCATTTGCTTAGCTTGTAAGTATACCATGATAAAACATTATTTAAATACGTGTCCCTCGCCCCGAAAACAGTTTAAAATAGTGAAAACAGTGAAAATAGGGGCTGTGAGACTCACCTGTGGTTCTTTGTTAAGAGATTAATCGAGATTCGGGTTTTCTTGGTGTTGGCCTCGGAATCGAAGGTCTAGAATACGATTAAATAACAAGTATATATATTAAGATCAAGTAATAGGAGAATATAAGGGTTGGATAGTAGGTCTCAAGGTTATATTCTCGGCTTACCTAGTAACAGGATCGGAGCTGGAAACAACGGATGCTTGGGAAAGGATTAGTGCAAGTTTGTAGTTCTTTGAAGTGTGTTTTGGGTGATAATTTAGGCTACAAATTTATAGGCAAACTCAAGGGAACATAATCCCTTGCTTTAGGGAATTGTAATCTTTTGAAATGATGATAAAGTATGGAAATTATTATTATTTATTAAAAAGAGTAGAAAAGTAGATTAAAGATTCTGATTTGATATGGACAGGACATGCAGGGCTGTGGCTGGTGAGAGTGGGTGGTTGGCAGTTGACTTTTACAGTTTGCTTTTTCAGTGCTTTAGACAGTGTACAGTAAAAAGTAGGAGTTTTCTGAAACACGCTACCGCCCTCTTTTGGGCGGGGACAAATTCCTTAAATCTGACCATTTTGACTAAGTGTTCTGCGCGTATAACTTGGTGCGCATAGCTTTCTGCGAGTAGGACATTTCTTTGCTGCGGGTAGGTGCGTAACCTTCTCGCAGTTAGGGACATTGAGTTTCATTTGTAGATTCTCCAGGTGGTCTTGGTATTTCAACATAGTGATCAGTCATGTTGAAGTCAATTCCATCTTGGAGCTTCAGACAAACTAGTTCTCAATGTTCCCGCCATGCGGGGAGGTTAGTTCCCTTCCGCACGCGCATAAACGATGTAGGATGCACCCGCCTTAGCATCATGCGGGATGGTCAACCCATAGACAACACGTTTAAGTTACATGAAAACATAAAGCCAAATCATTCACGCATGGCGCATATAACATATGCTCACGCAGGTTCTTAATATGGTGCGCTTGCGCAGGGCGCACATAACACATGCACGCGCTGACTAACATACGCTCGCGCCGGGCGCACATAATGTGCCCGCGCTGATTTCTTAACATAGTGCGCTCGCGCAGGGCGCACATAACAAATGCACGCGCTGACTAACATGGCGCGCATAATATATACAATCACCTAATTATTAGGTTGATTACTTAGTTTAAGGGGTTGGGAATTTACCGGGTGTCACATTCTCCCCTCGTTAAACGAATTTCGTCCCGAAATTTAGGAGACGTTGCTAGCAGAAGCCATGTTCTGAAAGAGGTGTGGGTATTTTGTGCGCATCTGGTCTTCTCTTTCCCAAGTGAATTCAGGCCCACGCCTCGAGTTCCATTGAACCTTTACTAACTTGATTTTGCTTCTGCGTAACTTTTGTTCTTTCCAATCGGTCACTGCTATGGGTTCTTCTACGAAGTGCAGCTGTTTGTCAATATGAATTTCTTCCAACGGTAAAATCAACGTTTCGTCTGATAAACACTTCTTGAGGTTGGATACATGAAACGTATCATGAACTCCACTGAGTTCGGCGGGTAGACGGAGTTTATAAGCAACTGGACCGATCCTCTCCAGGATCTCAAAAGGTCCAATGTAGCGCGGATTCAACTTTCCTCGCTTGCCGAAACGGGGGACTCCTTTCCATGGAGAGACTTTCAAAAGTACTTTATCCCCTACTTGAAACTCCAATGGTTTCCTTCGCACATCTGCGTAGCTCTTCTGTCTGTCGCGCGCTGTCTTAAGGCGATCCCTTATCTGAAAAATCTTGTCTGTTGTTTCTTGGATCACTTCTGGACCAGTCATTTGCTTGTCGCCCACTTCAGCCCAACATAGTGGGGATCTACACTTGCGCCCATATAACGCTTCAAACGGCGCAGCCTTAATGCTTGTGTGATAGCTATTGTTGTAAGAAAATTCAACCAATGGGAGATGAGTATCCCAGCTACCTTCGAAATCGATTGCGCACGCGCGCAGCATATCTTCCAATGTCTGGATTGTTCGCTCGCTTTGCCCATCCGTTTGAGGATGATAAGCTGTACTCATATCAAGGCGAGTACCTAGAGCTCCTTGTAATGATCTCCAAAACCTTGATGTGAACCGACTATCTCTATCAGAAATGATGGACACTGGGATTCCATGCTTTGAAACTACTTCTCGAATATACAGTCGGGCTAACTTTTCCATTTTATCAGTTTCTTTAATCGGCAGGAAGTGCGCTGACTTAGTTAGCCGATCTACAATAACCCATATCGTGTCGTAACCCCCAGGTGTCCTTGGCAGTTTGGTGATGAAGTCCATAGAGATTTGTTCCCACTTCCACATGGGAATTTCTGGCTGTTGAAGCAACCCTGATGGTTTCTGGTATTCAGCCTTTACCTTCGAACACGTCAGGCACTTACTGACATACGTCGCGATGGCGCCTTTAAGATTGGGCCACCAATACAGCGTTTTAACATCTTGGTACATCTTGTCTGCGCCAGGATGTACGGAATATCGCGTCTTGTGAGCTTCGTTTAAAACTTGCTCGCGCAATCCTCCCTTGAGAGGGACCCATATGCGGTTGGCAAAATATCGAGTGTTCCCTTTAAGTTCCAAATTCTTAATCATACCCCCAAGGCATTCGTTTTTAACAAACTCTGGTTTCAAGGCTTCTTGCTGAGCGTCTCGGATGCGGGTAGAGAGATCTGCGTGAATGGTCAACCTTAGAGCCTTGACTCGTAGCGTTTTTATTTGCTCCTTTCTGCTTAGCGCGTCTGCTACCACATTCGCTTTCCCCGGATGATACTTGATCTCGCAATCATAATCATTCAACAATTCAACCCATCTTCGTTGCCTCATGTTTAAATCCTTCTGATCGAAAATATGTTGGAGGCTCTTATGATCCGTAAAGATTACACATTTCGTACCGTAGAGGTAATGGCGCCAAATCTTTAGCGCGAAGACAACCGCTCCAAGTTCTAAATCATGCGTTGTGTAGTTCTTTTCATTGGTCTTGAGTTGGCGCGAGGCATACGCTATAACTTTGTCTCGCTGCATAAGGACACATCCGAGTCCCTGGTGTGAAGCGTCGCAGTAAACGACGATGTCATCCGTCCCCTCTGGTAAAGATAAAATTGGCGCACTACATAACTTCTGTTTCAACATTTGAAATGCCGCTTCCTGATTCTCGCCCCAAATAAACGCCTTGTCTTTCTGAGTTAGCGCGGTCAGAGGTAGAGCTATCTTGGAGAAGTTCTCAATGAAGCGTCGATAGTAGCCAGCTAGTCCAAGGAATTGCCTCACCTCAGTTGGGGTTTTTGGCGCTTCCCAGTTTTCGATGGCTTTAACCTTAGAAGGATCGACGTGTATTCCTTTCTCGTTTACAACGTGACCGAGAAAGTGAACTTCTCTAAGCCAAAACTCGCACTTGGAAAACTTCGCATACAACTTTTCTTTCCTTAACAATTCCAAAATCATTCTCAGGTGTTGCTCATGCTCGGCCTTGGTTCGAGAGTAAATCAAAATATCATCTATAAACACAATCACAAACTTGTCCAAATATGGTTTGCATACACGGTTCATCAGATCCATGAATACAGCCGGCGCATTAGTTAGCCCGAAAGGCATCACTAAGAACTCATAATGGCCATATCTGGTTCGGAAGGCTGTCTTTGACGCGTCTTCCTCATGGACCCTAAGTTGGTGGTATCCTGACCGTAGATCTATCTTCGAATAATAACTGGATCCCTGCAACTGGTCAAATAAGTCGTCAATCCTCGGTAAGGGGTACCGATTTTTGACTGTCAGCTTGTTCAGCTCCCTGTAGTCAATACACATCCGGAACGAACCATCCTTCTTCTTTACAAACAGTACTGGAGCTCCCCAAGGTGAAAAGCTTGGGCGTATGAAACCCTTATCCAATAGTTCCTGTAACTGATTGGATAGCTCTTGCATCTCAGATGGAGCTAAGCGATAAGGCGCTCGAGCTACTGGCGCAGCTCCTGGGACCAAATCAATACGAAACTCGACTTGTCGCGGCGGCGGCAATCCGGGCAGATCTTTAGGAAAAACTTCTGGAAATTCGCGCACTACAGGTAAGTCTTCAATTCTTCGCTCATCTCCCTTCTCTATTACATGCGCCAGGAAGGCGTAGTACCCTTTCCTTAGGCACTTGCGCGCCTTTAGGCACGAAATCAGTTTCGTCGCAACTCCCTTTCTTTCTCCCTGAATCATCAAAGTTTCTCCGTTCAACAGTGGAATCCGAACCTGCTTCTCATGACAAACAATCTCCGCGAGATTCTCGACCAACCAATCCATACCTACCACAATATCGAAACTTCCCAAATCTATTGGCAACAAGTTTATATTGAACTCATGACCTCCCATGACTAATACACATTGCTCAGTCCTTTCATTCGCGCATAACTGCCTACCATTGGCTAGTTCTATAGTATAAGGTTTGTCTAGCCTACTGGTCGCTAAGCCCAGGGAGTTTTTAAACTCATGGGATATAAAACTTAGGTCAGCGCCAGTATCAAATAAGACAGATGCATAATGACCGTTAAGCAAAAACGTACCGGTTACCACATTCGGCTCTTCCTTTGCTTCACCCGCGCCGATCACAAAAGCTCTCCCGCGAGCTTGGTTTCCTTTCTGTGGGCAATCCCGACTGAAGTGTCCAGGCTTCCCGCATGCGTAGCAGCTGTCGCTCGATCCAGCTTCTCTGATGCGACAATTCATCGCCTTGTGTCCTGGTCTGCCACATTTGGCGCATTCGATTTTTGCGCATTCACCCTCGTGGTGATACTTGCATTTGCTGCACCATGGGCGAGGCCCGCTGTATCCTTTCCTTGATGGTTCCGCGGCTTGAATCGCGTAAACCCTTGTGCTTTCCTGCTTCTTGGGCGGTGGCTGCTTGAGGTCTGATCCTCGGTGGGAGTTCCATTTCCTCTTGGAGTCAGAGGTTCGCTGCTCGTTCAAGCGAGCGGTCAACATACCCGCACGAACCGTATCCCTTGTAAGGGTGATGGCTCGCGCAACCGCCTCGTCAAAGGTCGGAGGTGCGGCGGCGTTGAGCGGGACTCTAACGACAGGAGGTAACCCAAAGATGTACCTCTCGATTTTCTTTTCTTCTGTGTTTGCCATGTCTGGCACCAGCTGGCAAAGCTCGTTGAAACGATTGGTGTAGGCATCGATATCCGTTCCTACCATGGTGTGGTTCCAGAATTCTTGTTGCAAGCTCTGAATTTCTGCGCGAGAGCAGAACTTTCTCATCATCATTTCTTTCAATTCTTCCCAGGTCTTGTGAAGAGCAACTTCTCGCCCCAAAGTCTTTACTTGGAGCTTCCACCAAGACGAAGCTGCTTCTTGGAACATGCAGGTCGCGTAAAGGACCTTCTGGTTTTCACTACATCCGCTGATGGAGAGAACGGTCTCCATCTTGTCAATCCAATTGTAGAGCCCAATGGCTCCTTCGGTGCCTTTGAACGGCCAAGGCCTACAGGCCATGAATGTTTTATAGGAGCATCCTTTGTTCAAGGCTCCTGATTCGGGTTCTGGGGTCTCGTTCTCTTGGCGACCCTGACTAGATTCGGCCTTGCTGGCCTCATGCGTTGCAATCGCCTGCGCGATTATTTCTGCGAGCTCCTCGGGTGTCATGGTAATTCCCTTGGCTCTGGTTGGAGGCATTCTTTTCATAACAAGAAAATATAACAAACTTAGCGCATGTACTCAGAGCACATAATGTTCTTATCTCTAGACACTGTGACCCGTGTTCCTAAGTGCGTGTGTGATTTTTCTTTTGAAATATTCTTTGAAAAATATTTCATGCGATTCCCCAAAGGTTATAGTCTAGGTTAAAAAAAAAACTTCTTTTCCTAGTTCGCTATAACCAGTGCTCTGATACCAATCTGTCACACCCGGCCCTGAGCGGCGGAAACAGCCGGGCGCGCACGAGTGGGGATTGATAATTAAGCACGGGCCATTGCAAAACATTCAAAGATTTTTATTGCGCATGAGAAGTTTAGTACAAACACATTACATTGTTCAAAGATTACAAAAAGAAACATCCAAGTATAAAACTGAAGATTTCCTCGCCATATCCCCTTGCGCGGCGGGTAACCGTGCGCATCGAGGGGATAAAACCAAAATCTTCCAAAAAGCTTGTTTTAGATGTTCAGCGTGTGGTGCTCTAAGTGTGACTCCATGCGCTACCTAGTTATCTCCTGAAAGACACGTAAAAACATTTGAATCAGTATAAACTGAGTGAGTTCACAAGTTTTAGTAACTTGATAAAATCATTCTGAAACATTTCTGGCAACATCATTAACATCTGCTTGGTAAAATCGTGTTAACACAATTCTGACAATATTCTGATAAAAATCGTTCCGCGGGTTACGCGTGAACAAATTCTGGATACGGTGCTCGTCTATGCAAGTGGCGCAGCCACTACAAGCTAAAATAACGTAAAACCGTCCCGCAAGTTACGCGCAGACGTTTCTGGATAACTATGCTCGTCTGTGCAAAGAGGCATTGCCCCTACGAGCTAAGGATACTGTCCCGCGGGTTACGCGCGAACAATTATGAGAAACTGTGCTCGTCCATGCAAAGAGGCATTGCCCCTACGAGCTAAGGATACTGTCCCGCGGGTTACGCGCGAACAATTCTGAGAAACTGTGCTCGTCCATGCAAAGAGGCATTGCCCCTACGAGCTAAGGATACCGTCCCGCGGGTTACGCGCAGACGTTGTGCCGGAAATCAAGGCGCTCGTCCATGCAAAGAGGCGCGACCCCTACGAGCGGGCTCAACCCCATAGTACTGCCCCATGCCAGGCACTCGTCCATGCAAAGAGGTGCGACCCCTACGAGTGGGCGGATCAAACCAGCAGTCCCTACCCTTAGAGTTCCAATGGTAAAGTGATCACTTACTCGAGTTCTAGCGCACATACATCGAAAACCTTAGATAACCGTTTGCATTGCTCATCATGAAACATAACTTAAACACATAATCATTTGCTTAGCTTGTAAGTATACCATGATAAAACATTATTTAAATACGTGTCCCTCGCCCCGAAAACAGTTTAAAATAGTGAAAACAGTGAAAATAGGGGCTGTGAGACTCACCTGTGGTTCTTTGTTAAGAGATTAATCGAGATTCGGGTTTTCTTGGTGTTGGCCTCGGAATCGAAGGTCTAGAATACGATTAAATAACAAGTATATATATTAAGATCAAGTAATAGGAGAATATAAGGGTTGGATAGTAGGTCTCAAGGTTATATTCTCGGCTTACCTAGTAACAGGATCGGAGCTGGAAACAACGGATGCTTGGGAAAGGATTAGTGCAAGTTTGTAGTTCTTTGAAGTGTGTTTTGGGTGATAATTTAGGCTACAAATTTATAGGCAAACTCAAGGGAACATAATCCCTTGCTTTAGGGAATTGTAATCTTTTGAAATGATTATAAAGTATGGAAATTATTATTATTTATTAAAAAGAGTAGAAAAGTAGATTAAAGATTCTGATTTGATATGGACAGGACATGCAGGGCTGTGGCTGGTGAGAGTGGGTGGTTGGCAGTTGACTTTTACAGTTTGCTTTTTCAGTGCTTTAGACAGTGTACAGTAAAAAGTAGGAGTTTTCTGAAACACGCTACCGCCCTCTTTTGGGCGGGGACAAATTCCTTAAATCTGACCATTTTGACTAAGTGTTCTGCGCGTATAACTTGGTGCGCATAGCTTTCTGCGAGTAGGACATTTCTTTGCTGCGGGTAGGTGCGTAACCTTCTCGCAGTTAGGGACATTGAGTTTCATTTGTAGATTCTCCAGGTGGTCTTGGTATTTCAACATAGTGATCAGTCATGTTGAAGTCAATTCCATCTTGGAGCTTCAGACAAACTAGTTCTCAATGTTCCCCGCCATGCGGGGAGGTTAGTTCCCTTCCGCACGCGCATAAACGATGTAGGATGCACCCGCCTTAGCATCATGCGGGATGGTCAACCCATAGACAACACGTTTAAGTTACATGAAAACATAAAGCCAAATCATTCACGCATGGCGCATATAACATATGCTCACGCAGGTTCTTAATATGGTGCGCTTGCGCAGGGCGCACATAACACATGCACGCGCTGACTAACATACGCTCGCGCCGGGCGCACATAATGTGCCCGCGCTGATTTCTTAACATAGTGCGCTCGCGCAGGGCGCACATAACAAATGCACGCGCTGACTAACATGGCGCGCATAATATATACAATCACCTAATTATTAGGTTGATTACTTAGTTTAAGGGGTTGGGAATTTACCGGGTGTCACAGACCTCCACTGACGAAAATCTAATGAAGTCACTAGAGATTTTTGTCACCATTTTCAGCTCAGCCGGCAAAAAACAACGGCGGCGTACATCGGTTTTCATCGTCGTTCTCCATCACTTCCGACGCCTTCATCTTCTTCTCCGGCGTCGTCGTTGCGTTGCTTCTCGTCTGGACTTTCTCTACTTTCTCAAACCCTCAAGCACCCACACCACTTAATTATGAAACACCTGTTTCAAAATTGATATCTTTTAAACCCTAATTCGAAGAAGACGATCAACAAATTGATGTTATCTGAACCCTAATTCGAAGAAGACGATCTGATGTCATCTGAACTCTAATTCGAAACTGCTGGTTTCTCGATTACTACGGCGTTGGAAGCTGCCGCAACCACCACCGGACGGTGTATTGATGACCAGAGAGAGGTAAGTGAGCGGCTGGTGAAGGTCATGATAGAGGTTGAAGACGGTAGAGTTGTCCGATGGTGGTTAGAGGATATTCTGGTGTTAACATGCCAACTCATCTAGCCACACCAGCAAAAAGTAACCTCGTTAATTATTTTTAACGGGGGGTCATAAAACAAAAAACATGGAAAAGGGACTGCCAGAGGGAAATAACTCAGGTGGGATTATTATTGGCCAACTCATTAAAGGTGAGATTATTTTAATCCAATAATCCTAAACAAAAAAGGTGAATGCACCCTAAACTTTTACAAACTCTTTAAGAGTTAGAAGGATTGCATTGGATCTATGAATCCTTAAAACATTGTGTTATAATAATAAGAAACTGACACTCTGATTAAAAGTATACATGTGTATGGATCCATTCATACATGGTGAATCAGATTTCCTTGAGGCCATGCATATCATCAATATGCCTCTGGAAGTCTACGGGACTGTTAGAGAAATGATATTGTGTATACGATTAATTGTACATATACGTAGGGTAATTTTATCTCAATTGAGTTTGGTTCCTAATGAGTTGTCACAAAGGTATTATTGTTGATTTCACAATGGTATTGAAAATATTTTACAACAGAGTCAGCATCATTCACTAGCTGTGTGATGACGTATTTTCCGACCCATTTTACACGAAATAAGAAAGGTTAGATCAGATAAGAAAGACAAAATAGAATATTGGAGATGTAGTCATTAGATAATATATGGTGACTCAGATATTTTATTTATAATGTTATAAAGAATAATATTTCAAGACATGTATTCGAACATTAAACGGGTATTTAATCCCAAATTTTTAATATAATAATATACTATTCAAAACACTTATGCTAAAAGAGTGTAACTCTAATATTACAAAACAGGTACCAACAAAAGGCGCACACGCCTAGGCCTATGTCGTGAATAAGTTTTTGAGAAACATGTTGGCCAATTTAGAGATCGTCTCTTAATTATTTAGATTTTTAATGATTAAGCACAAGATTACACTTGCATTAATTTTATGTTTATATTAATTTTATGTTTATATTAATTTTTAAATATGGTTTCCTAGTTTTAGTATGAGAGGTTTGTTTAGCCTATATAAGGTCCATTATTTATTTGAAGTAATAAGAAAAGTTGGAAGAGTTTTGAAGATAACTAAAAGTTAGTTTTTAGAAGTTGAAAACAATTTGTTCCTTCCGAGTTCGATTATTGAAGTCGTCTCATCATTAATTCTATTATTACTTCTTGTGTATTTCACGATTCAAAACCATAACCCAACATCGACGTAAATTATACGATTCCGTATCCAAGTTTCGTTTCCAGATTTCCGTTTACGTGAACTCAACTCAATTTGGAGTTCTAAAATCCAATTTGTTTCTCCAACAACTGGTAACAAAGCGTAGGCAGTCTACGATATTTGGGAAGAACAAGAACGGTGTGGGGCGAATAACCACATCCTATCGACAGGAAAAAAGTTATCCGTAAGGAGTACGGCTCACGTTTTCCCGATCAATCAACGAAGACGGTGACTATGGGAGATGCGGTACCGGGTGCAAACCAAGTTGTGCAAGCAAGGGAACCAAGTTCAACTTCATTGTAGTGTCCGAAGTTAACAAAAACAAACTACAACATGTGGGTTGTAATTATAGAATTGATCCTTGATGCTCAAGGATTATGGAAGCTGGTGTCCGGAGAAGCCCTAGACGAGAGAAAGAACAAGATAGCTAGGGCTATTATTTTTCAAGACTTACCGGAATATGTGTTGATGCAAGTTGCAAGAACCCATGATGTTCAGGAGACTTGGGAATCACTACAGGCTAGATTTCTCAGTGCTAATTGAGTGCAATAAGCTCGCTTACGATCGTTAATGCGAGATTTTATTCAATTGAAGATGGGAGTAAAATAATCCATTAAAGACTTTGCTGGGAAGATAACGGAATACGCCTCACAATTTGATAGTTTGGGTAGTCCGATGGAAGAACATGAACTCGTTAAAAAACTGCTCAATAGCGTTCCAGAACGTTTTATTGCTATTGTAGTTGTCACACCCCAACCTACGGCGGAAATGTCGGGGCGCAAACTGATTGTCACCGCTCTCAAGGTTACTATCATGAAACACCATAAATTTCAATATCTAGTTAATAATTTCAAATAAAAAATATTTGTTACAATATCCCAAAACAATTAAAGCATCAAACAAACATAATCATAAAGTAATTGTCTCATTAAGTTTTCTCTAATATAATTCCTTAAGTGATCTTCCGAACTTCAACTACTTCACATCACATGTTGACTTGCATATGCGTTGAAAATAACATAGTTTTGTCAATACAAGGTTGAGTGAGCAACTGCAAGGTCCAAGACGGATCTTTCAATATGATATCAACTGATCTAGATGTTGGTGCGGAAATGCAACACAAGATGATTCAAGAAAAAGACTAAGAACACGTAGAACACACGGTGGGATGCTTCAACACATACGTTTATTACGTCAGATGCTTAAGCAAATACAAAACTCGTGTAACACACATACAATGGAACGGCTAAAACAACCAACTGAACAACCAACCTAAAACCCTATACAAAGAAATCTAAATATAGAGTAGCCAACAAACAAGCCCAACAAGAGCCCAAAGCCTACCGAGATCCATAAGGATCTCGGTTTACATACAAAACCAATATCAAGCCTAACTAAGTACAAACCATCAAGTATAGACCCAACAATCTCCCCTTGGTTTGTAGCTTCGTTCTTTAATCGTGCTCCATGCAGTCAATGCCAGCATCCTTAAAACCACCTGCCCAAAATTTAGTTCTGATGATAGAAGCTGCCATACTTGTGAATTCCTTTGCAGCCGCTTCAAAAATTGGGTCAGCTATTATTTGATAAGTGCTAAGGGTCTTGATATCTCTTTCCCCAAACTTAAGCAAGTCTCTTGGATCAACAAATCTGAACTGTCCCTTACCTTTCTTCAAACGTATAACAGCGGTGGCACTCTCACTGTCATATCCAGAACCTCATATTAACCAAGGTACCATCTGGAACGGCGTCAGGCACAAGAATATGAGTGGGTTTAGTTGTGACAGACCACATAACGTTTACCATAGGTTTTCCTGCCCGAGAGGTCTTCATATTTGGAAATCCAGTATCGACTTGATGAGGTAGAAAGTTCCAAAAGTTAGTCCCCCGCTTGTCGTGAGTTGGATTGTGAAATGGAGCATTAATTAGGTCAATGAGATCTACTTTTTTCTAGGACCCGAAGTCCTTCATCTTCTTGTAGTATTCGGTATTCCCAGACCTTCGTTAACCCACCACATATTCTTTTCGGTGTCATAACCCCATGACATAACTCCTGAACGATCACCATATTTATCTGAGATTCCCTTTGGAAAGGTGACAATGAACCTGTCTGGATGATCAGACGATTGAACGTTTTGATTTGAATTCTTCATTACAAGGAGCTTTTTCTGATTGCGATCTGATTTCTCTTTTGTCATTTGAGGAGCAGACACATATTTTTCCAGCGTCCCTGATTCATCTACGTTGGTAGTTGGACCACCACTAGAGCTGCCACTTTGATTCACATAGGGCGTCTTTGAAATTACATCATCACTGCTCTTGAATTCATCTCCAAATTTCTGAACAAGTTTTTGTTGGAGGTCTAGATATATAGCAGTTAATTCTCCCATACCAGACTGAAGCTCCTTAATATTGGAATCTTTATCAGTGTTGCTCGCTTCAAGTTCTTGAATACGTATATCTTTGACAACTGAGTCTTGTTCGATTTCAAAGACTCGACGTTGTAGAACTTGTACATCGACGAGAGAATCCTCAAGTACAACCCCTTTACCTTTGTTCTGCAAATATTTTCTTGCATAGCAAGAATCTGAGAGATCTTCTCGGAAGCACCAGAACTTGACTGACCCAGATTGATTGGGTCAGATGGACCAGATGGGGCGTCAACATGTTGAAATTCAGCCTCAAAGTCAAACTCATGAGCAATATCATCAAAAATTTGATCTTGAGTTAGAGGCTCAGCAGTGGATGGACTGGGATCAACATAAGTCTCAGGAACATTCGAATCAAGCTGATGTGATTATTGCTGTAGGCTTGTTGTTGTTGGTGTTGTTGTTGTATCTTCATTGACCAGCACGCCAGGTCTCGGATCTTTCTTCCTTCGTTTACGTGGAATGAGATCGGCGGTTGGTTCCTTGGGAATGTCTTCATCTAGATTTTCAGCAACTGTTTGAGGAGGCTTCAAAGCAGTTGACAGAAGTAATTCTTTGAATTTATCAAAATCTTGTAACTGTTCAGAAGTCGGAGTAGTCTCCGTATCACGGTGTTCAGTTTCTAAATGTTGCACGTTTGTTTCCTCATCTTCCTCATCAGAGCTGATCTCAAATGTAGCAGCACGCCTTTGAGCTGGCGCCACATGCTCTTCAGCCACTTGAGCTATAACCGGTACAGTCTCTATTTAAGCAAACTGACCAAATTTAACTAAATCATGGAGGCCTTGATAAACGATCTTTGACCTTTTCCTAGACTGCTTCATCAATCCAAAGGTATTGGGTCCCATCGACTTCATGTCCAATGTCTCTACAAATTTAACAATGTCAGCGTAATGTGAGTCAAAAATCATCTATAAAAATCGAGGATACATGAGAAACATCTCTTTCTTCTTTCCCTTCAAGTTGCTCATCATCTCATCGAAAACGAACTTGGAATAATTCTAATTCCAATTCATGATCAGAGAAACCACAACCGACATCTGGATGTGGCTAATCTCATCGGAACCTCCTTTTTGTCCCGACACACACGTAAAGAATGTGTGTATTAGAAATCTCCAGTACGGGTGGAACAGCTTCTTGATCACTGGAGGATTGGATCCCTCATAGCCCATTCTTGTAAGAACCTCGTAAACAACATCAGTCATGTATTCCGTTGGGTAATCAGGTTGATCCCCAAATAAAAGAACCTCCCTTATAATGGCCTCTATGATGACGACCGGCTTCTTTTGCACTTTGGAGTCTATAGACATAACTCCACCTGGTCCTTGCTGGTTGATCGAAGCATTTTTCCAGAAGTCCGTGATCATGTTCTTGCAAATGACATGATTTTCTCGTAAGGCGTGAGAAATCCTGCAAGTGTTGAGGCCAACGATCATTGACTTGAACTCCTTGTGTGCTGGAGAAGGATCAAATAAATATCTAGTTATATTGTGAGTGTCAACAAACTTTAAAGGAGACTGATCAACCATTTATGCAACAAACGAGTCAAGTTAGTAAGTGTTTACATAACTTGGATGACAATCATTAGTTTAATAGACCAAATTTTAATTTCTCAAACATTAGAGACTAATTGTGACAAAAGCAAATTATAAGGACGAAAATGGGATTTAATAAAATATTTTAATGGTTTTCGGTCCAAGGTGGTTGTTTTCTGCCCACATATGGTCAAGGGATAGTTCTCGGTCAATGGGGCATGTTCTCTGTCCAGTTACACCGAGAACAGGAGTTCTCGGTTAGAGACAAGAGATCTCGGTCAACAAAGTCAACCGAGAACCCTTGATTGACCATGGGTTTTCGGTCAGACAAGCTGAGAACAGAAAACCCTTTGGATTCTCCCTTGAGATTCGTGTCGTCTTATCCAAGAAGGCCGAAATTGCCATTTGACCCGCAACAAACTCTTGATCCCCTAATATTCAACCCTAACATGTTCCCAATCGGTGTTTCAATCAAAGATCTAATATAACCGATAAGGACGCTGGCCAAGTTACCCTAATCTCAATAATAAGGGCTAACAAATGTTTAAATAAGGATGCTTAGCATTCATGGCCTATGTCACCGAAGAATCTAAACCCAAGGAGATCAAAGATTTTCCTGTTGTTTCTGAATATGCCGATGTATTTCCCGATGAACTTCCCGGCATTCCTCCCGATCGAGAAGTAGAGTTTAGGATCGATCTTATTCCTGATACTTCTCCGATCGCTAAAGCTCCATATCGCCTCGCGCCAACCGAGATGAAGGAACTAAAGAAACAACTTGACGAGCTTCTCGAGAAAGGTTTCATACGACCAAGTTCATCACCATAGGGAGCGCCGATACTATTCGTCAAGAAGAAGGATGGATCCATGCGCATGTGTATCGACTATCGAGCTCTCAACAAAGTTACAATCAAGAATCGATATCCACTTCCTCGAATCGACGACCTTTTTGATCAACTTCAAGGTGCTAGCTACTTTTCAAAAATCGATCTTCGTTCCGGCTATCACCAACTCAAAGTTCAATCCGAAGATATCCCAAAAAACGCTTTTCGAACAAGGTATGGCCATTATGAGTTCACCGTTATGCCATTTGGACTTACTAATGCGCCAGCCGCATTTATGGACATGATGAACCGAATTTGTAAGCCTTACATGGATAAATTTGTTATCGTCTTCATCAACGACATACTTATTTACTCTAAGTCTAAGGACGATAACGAAAATCATCTGCGAACTTTACTTGAAATCCTTAGGACCGAGAAGTTGTACACCAAGTTCTCGAAATGCGAGTTCTGGTTGCACGAAGTACAATTTCTTGGTCATATCATTAACGTTAACGGTATTCAAGTGGACCCCGCTAAGATTGAAGCTATCTCTAAGTGGGAGATTCCAAAGTCGCCAACCGAGATTCGAAGTTTCTTGGGATTGGCCGGCTATTAGCGTAGGTTCAGCGAAAACTTTTCCCGAATCGCTGTTCCCCTAACTTCTTTGACTCGTAAGAATATCAAGTATGAATGGGGAACAAAGCAACAAGAGGCGTTCGATATACTTAAACAAAAGCTTACCCAAGCACCTATACTGGCCTTGCCAGAAGGTACCAAAGACTTTGTTGTCTTTAGTGATGCATCCCATTCGGGTTTGGGATGTGTACTAATGCAACGAAAGAAAGTAATCGCCTATGCCTCTCGTCAGCTCAAAGTACACGAAAAGAATTACACGACTCACGATCTAGAGTTAGGCGTCACAATCTTTGCACTTAAGATATGGAGGCACTATCTCTATGGAGTTAAATTTATCGTGTACACTGATCACAAAAGTTTGAAACACATCTTTGAGCAAAAAGAGCTTAACATGCGCCAACGACGCTGGATGGAAACTCTTAACGACTATGACTGCGAGATCGTTTATCACGAAGGTAAAGCCAACGTTGTGGCTAACGCCTTGAGTCGCAAAGAGCATGAAAAGCCAAAAAGAGTCCGAGCATTAAGGCTAGAACTTCAAATTGATCTCACTGACCAAATCAAGTCTGCTCAAGCTCAAGCGATCAATGAAAACAAGATCTCCGATGAAAAACGTAACGGAACCATTGACTCGTTAGTCAAAGGTGACGATGGTATCCTTAGAATGGGAAACCGAATTTGGGTATCAATCATTGGATACTTGCGTGAAAAGATTCTGAACGAAGCTCATAAGTCCAAATACATGATGCATCCCGGTAGTGACAAGATGTATCAAAACCTTAAATCGAACTACCGGTGGAATGGAATGAAAAAGGACATCGCTTCGCACGTTGCGAAATGTCTAACTTGTTTGAAAGTCAAGGCTGAACATCAAAAACTTTCGGGACTGCTTCAGCAACCCGAACTTCCCGTATGGAAGTGGGAGTTAATAACTATGGATTTCATAACCAAACTCCCGAAGACGACTCGAAAACATAAAGCTATATGGGTGATTGTGGATCGCTTAACAAAATCCGCACACTTTATTCCAATCAACGAGTCGTATTCAATGGATAGATTAGCGCGTATTTATGTAAACAATATCGTTGCTTTACATGGAGTACCGCTACCTATAATTTCTGATTGAGACAGTCGATTCACGTCTCACTTTTGGAAAAGCTTCCAACAAGCGTTAGAGACAAAGCTAAACCTTAGCACCGCCTATCATCCGCAAACCGATGGGCAAAGTGAAAGGACAATTCAAACGTTGGAAGATATGCTCCGCGCTTGTGTGATAGACTTAGGTGGAAGTTGGGACGACCACTTACCCCTAATGGAATTTTCATATAATAATAGTTATCACGCGAGCATTCAAGCCGCACCATTCGAGGCGTTATATGGCCGAAAGTGTAGGACGCCTGTGTGCTGGTCTGAAACCGGAGATAATCAATTATCTGGACCTGAGATAGTCCAAGAAACTACCGACAAAGTTTTACAAATCCGCGAATGACTTAAGATGGCACGTGATCGCCAAAAGAGTTATGCCGATGTCGGTGACAAAGTTCTATTAAAACTCTCGCAATGGAGAGGCGTAGTCCGTTTCGGCAAGAAAGACAAACTAAGAACTCGATTCGTTGGACCCTTCGAGGTACTCGAACGAATTGGTACCGTCACATACCGTTTGCAACTACCCGAGGAAATGCAAGGGATACACGACATATTCCATGTATCGAATCTGCGTAAGTGTCTAGCCGATGAGTCTCTTTCAATGCCATTAAAAGATGTAGAAATTAATGAAAATTTAAAATTCATTAAAAGACCAATTCAAATTGAATATTCGAAAATTAAGAAACTTAAAAAACGAACCTTGAAAATCGTAAAAGTTAAATGGGATTCCCAAAGAGGACCCGAGTATACTTGGGAACTCGAGTCCGAAATGAGAAAGAAATACCCCCACTTGTTCTCGTAAGCAATCTCGAGGACGAGATTTATTTCAAGGTGGGGAGGATGTAACATCACGTAAATATCGGGCCAAAAATGTCAAGTTTCCAAAGTATAGAGACCAATTCTGCCATTTTCCAAACTCCAGGGGCTAAAATGAAAAATCTGTTTTCTTGACCCATCGCGCTACGCGACAGGTCAAGAGAGACACCCATCGCGTACCGCGATGGGATGTCTGACAGATTGTGACACGTGTGCCACGTGGCACACGGTGGCAACGCTGCCGCCACGTGTCACCACGTGGCAACACGTCCGCCACGTGGCGCGGCGCCTGACACGTGTCGCCACATGGCAAGGCTACCCACTGACTCATCAAGCCTACGTCGCGGTACGCGACGGGCTTGCCAAGGGACCCATCGTGTACCGCGATGGGACCCAAAATCAAGTCTATAAATAGCAAGGTCCGGCTCTTCACATTTGCACACCAAAAACTCACACATTAATCTCTCACTACTCTCTCTAAACCTCGTAAAGCGTGTCCTTAAACCATCTCTTTAAACGTGCCCCGTTACCTCGTTTTCCGTGCCTATTATCCCGTTATACGTACTAATTTCCGACAACATTCCAAGCAAAGAGAAGGTGCTGCCCCGACGTCCTGACGATTATCTCGAAGTGTGTGCCGAGAAGTGTTGGTGGTTCGAGAAGCGTGCCAAGTGTGGAAAGGGTGATTGATAAAGCGGCGACGAAGTGCTGGCCAAGTGTCTAGGGTATTTCTTAGCCAAGCAAGGTAGGCATAATGCACGACCAAAATAATAATAAAATATTATAAAGGCTTAATACCCCAAGTTGATGTTATTCTCGATAAACAAAGAAATATATAACAAAGAAAATAAAGAAAGAAAAGTAATATATATGAGTATATATAAATATTCTTTGTTATACAAAATGTTATTTAAGTATAATGAGTATACTTAAATAATAAAGAAAGGAATACGTTTCTTAAAAAGAAGAAACGTCGGGTTTTATGAATAAACTAAAGGTTTATTAATATTACTTTTCAACTAAAGGTTTTAAAGTAAAATGAGATATTGAACTAAAGGTTCAACGAGTTAAATAAGACTAAAGGTCCTAAGTACGTCGAAACGCTGCGGTGTTTTGCTGAGGTGACCTAGTGTAGAGACTCGAGTTTATAATTATTGTTTAACTTGATTATTCCTAAGCCAAGATGGGCCGAGGCTTATGTGGTCTCGAGGGGTAATTAAGTAAAGAAAATATTTTTAGCGTCAGCATATTCACCAGCATTCGTTGCTGACGTATTTTATAACATTTTTCAGGTAATCAAGATTAGAGCTTGTGAAAACGAAGAAGCTCAAGAATCCGATCGCTCGGATAATTTTGTTTAAATATTAAAATATAATCTTTTTTTTTGTAAAACTTATAAACAAGTAAATACTAAATGAGACTTTCGTCTCGTCTTTTTGTAATGTAAATATTTATAATATTGATCCTTATGTTTTTATAAGTCTTCTACTAATAACCGTAACTCTGATATATTTACAAATGTGGTACCAACTATTGATCACACTCCTAGGCCTAGAATGGGGGTGTGACAGCTATTTATGCTTGTTTTATTATTCTCGTAGAGAATATAAGGGAAAATCCAAAAATGACCATTTTGAGGAGAGAAAAATTGATAAATAGCCCAAAATCTCTACACATTCTCAAAATAGCCCACCAAATTTGGATTGAGTCGACGAAATTTGACGAAATCTTTAGACCAATAAAATTCGGACAAGTGTAACATTTTTTGAAAATCCGACGGTTTGTCGGTTTATTTGAAAATCTTGGGGGACCAGTCCTTATTTTTCACTAAATGTTCTTATAAAAAAACAGTCTGTTCTAACGGTTTAATAATGTTTTCTACCGGATCCCCTCAACTTCCAAAAACTTAAAAAAATTGTGCCTTCAAACTCAGTCTTTCAAGACGCATTTCGGGTGAATTTGTACCAAGAATACCATAATTTTATAAATATTGAGGGACCCGTCCATATTTTTTCACTAAAACTTATTCTTAAAAACTTTCTTGCCAGACGATTTATTTAGGTTTCTTATCTGACCCCTACAAATTTTAAACACATGAAAAAATATGCCATTAAATTTTGTCTTTCAAAACACTTATTTGGTAAATTTATACTAAGAGGATCATAGTTTTGAAAATATTGAGGGACCCGTCCATATTCATTCACTAAATCTTATTATTAAAAGTTGTCTTGTTAGACAGTTTATTAAGGATTTCTATCTGACTCCAACAAATTTTGAACACATAGAAAAATGTGCCTTATAAGTTTGTCTTTCAAGACACAAATCTTTTAATTTGTACTAAGGTGACAATTATGTAGTTCAAATCTTATGTGGCCGTTCATATTTGACATTATATGTATAGTATCTATCATCTTCCTCAATAATTCACTCACATCTCTTCAACGATTATCTCTAACTCTTGAATCAAAATTTTGAAGTTTAAGAGGGGAGATCAAGTGGAGGTTATAGATATGGGTCCCGGGTTCATCGGATGGAAGTTTAAGGTTTATGGTGGTATGAGAGGGATTGTTCATTAAAGGTTTATGGTAGTATGATGGGGAAGATGAAGATAAACTCATGCATATTCATAGGACGATCATGTCGGAATAGACGGAATCTCATAATATATTGTCGGTGTAGACGGATTAAAAATAAATTTTGAAGGTGTGGACTAGATTTCAACATATAAGAAATAAACTACTAGCTTGTCTTCTTGGTACAAATTCACCTTAAATGTGTCTTAAAAGACTGAGTTTGAAGGCACAATTTCCTAAATTTTTGGAAGTTGAGGGGATCCAGTAGGATACATTATTAAACCGTCGAAAAAGACTATTTTTATAAGAACATTTAGTGGAAAGTATAGACCGGTCCCTCAAGATTTTCAAATAAACCGTCGGATTTTCAAAAAATGTTACACTTGTCAGAGTGTTATTAGTCTAAAGATTTTTCGCCAGATCTCGTCGCCTCAGTTCAAAATTAATGGGCTATTTTGAGAGTGTGTAGATATATTGGGCTATTTATTAACTTCTCTCCTCTTAAAATAGCCATTTTAAAAATTTTCCAAGAATATAATTATGTGAAATCTCTAAAATTATACACGCCATACAAAAAAAAAATCATTTAAGATGTTACCTTCTTTAAATTATTATCACGTCACCACCATAGACGTAACACTCTAGTACATTTCTTCATTTCTCTCTTATTTAAACCCACTCCCATCTTCTCAAATTTTCTCTTCTTTTAGCTACCATTAAAATGACAATCAAAGTGTACGGTTCCATGCTCTCCACCGCCACTCTCCGCGTACTGCTTTGCCTAGCCGAGAAAGACATCGATTTCGAGCTCATTACCGTCGATTTAGCATCCCAGGAACACAGAAAACCTCATATGCTTGCACGTAACGTAAGAACAACTCACATAGTAATTACTAATTAGCTTCCGCATATATACGTTTATTTACTTTCTCCATATTTGATATGTATGTATATAATGCAGCCGTTCGGCCAAATTCCCGCATTCGAGGACGGCGATCTCAAGCTCTTCGGTAATCATGTCTACAACTTTACATCACACAAATGTAAAAAAAAATTGTAATAAGATGAGTGTTTTCGAGCTCAAGCCAAGTCTGGGCCTCAAATAAAGCTCGTTTAGTTATTGAGCTCACGCTCGAGCCTTGTATGGGAGGCTCGTTCACATGTATTTTTAAGTTTTACCCCATTTGAACTTCGATGTATTGATTTCATATGTCATAGCCGAGCTCGAGCCGAACATTGGCTCGTTTACTACACCGGGCTCGAGCTCTAGTAGGTCAAATTAAAACGACCAGGGACGACCATAAGGTGTGGCCGGGTGGTCGACGGCCACAGGCCCGACACCCCGTAAGCCCAATTTTTTCATTTTTTTATTTTTGTAAATTATATGTATTTTTATTAAAACAATATGTATATTTAGTGTTTAAACTTAATTATGTAACCATTAGTTTGGTCTAGTGGTAAAGGGGTATTACTCTCAACCCGAAGGTTGTGCGTTCTATTCTCATATGAGGCATATTTAGTCCTATTTTTATGCAAAAAGTTTTTTACACAACCCAAATATAACCAAATAAACTCATATAACCCAACTAAATACTCCTTTTACTTAAGGCCCAAAAAAATTTTCTCCTTCGGCCCAAATTTTATTTTTATTTTTCTTTCTCGGAGCCGGCCCTAAAAACGGCTCTTGAGCTTGGGCTGAGCTCGTTTACACACCTGGTTAAAACCTGGGTAAACGAGTAGTTATGAATTATTGGTGTAAAGTAGAGTATGAGTAACATTTGTAATTTGTTGTAGAATCAAGGGCGATTGCACGGTACATATCACTTACATATGTTGGGAAGGGGACGGATCTTATAAACCTGGATCCGAAGAAGGCGGCTTTGGAAGATGTATGGTTGGAAGTGGGGGTTCATAAATTTGACCCGGCAGTGGGGACATTAGTCTGGGAGCTATGTATGAAGCGGTTTTTGTTTGGACAGAACAGTGATGAGGACATCGTGAATGCGGAGGAGAAGAAGCTGATGAGCGTGCTTGACGTGTACGAAGTGCGGTTGTCCGAGAGCAAGTATTTGGGCGGGGATAGCTTCTCGTTGGCGGATTTGTCCCACATTCCTGTCATTAAGTTTCTGATGGGGACGAAGATGAAACGCGTGTTTGAGGCGCGACCTCATGTGAAGGCGTGGGTTGCGGATATGTTGGCTAGGCCTGCTTGTGTGAGGGTTTTTGGTGTGTCTGCGTATTAAATGTTACAGTTTGATGATAATTTAAGATAGCTGTGTGAGTTGTACGTTGCGCTACTGTTAGGTAATTTGGTGTTTGATGTTGAGCAGCGATCACAGCCCAAAAATAATATATAAAAGGAAAAATTCTCAAAATAAGCGTTTATGAAAACGTTTTTCAGGTTTTAGGTGTTATTTGCAAGAAATTCCCAAAATGGGTATTATAATCTAGTCGTGACGAGTAGTTTATATAACCAATTAAAAATTGACACATGTCGTTAAAATAACCATAACGAGCAGATTTACTAACCATTACTCGTCACGATTAAATAAGTTTATGCCTCGTAATCAACGCCCACGAGTAATTCATAAGTTCTTTAGTCGCGACGAGTAGATTGTAAGGTTAAACTAGTTGCGGCGAGTTAATTACTACTAATAAACTGCTCTTGTAGGGAACGTAAACGAGATAAACTAGTCGTCGCGACTAAATAACGTATGAATTACTCGTGGGCGTTGATTACGAGGCATGAAACTTATTTAGTCGTGACGAGCAAATGATTAGTGAACCTGCTCGTTACGCTTAGTTTAAGGGCACGTGGCAAGTTTTAACTGGTTCTACAAACTACTCGTGTGTAATCATAAACTATTCGTCACGACTAGTTTATAATACTTATTTTGAGAATTTCTCCTATATAAAATCTTTATTGGTGAAGGTCTCTCGAATGAATACTTTGTTCAAAAGTTAACAGAAACGGAAAGATAACAGTTATATTATTTTATAGTTTTGTCTAGGTAGGTTTACGTTATTAACATGTACAAATCATCTCAAAACGTGCACGAACCATTCTTTCATTAGATGCTGCCACTTGTTTCCTCCAATGTGGACTCAACACCAAAATAGAAATTCAGATCAAAATCTTTAAGGCTAAGGGTAATGGAGCTTAATTGAGCCACAAGTGCTACAATCAAAATCCGACATGTAGGCGATGACATGACCCTGGATCAAGCCCCTAGATTTAGCCCCAGAGTGTGTGGTAATCCAGGTGATCCGGGGCTTGATTGAATTTTTTTTTGTTACGCACACAATTATAAGTTAAAATACTTCGTTAAAACATAAATAAAAAGGAAAATAAAAACAAAAAAAATACATATAAATAGCGTTTTTATTTTTTTGTCGTAAATTACTTCCGAATACGATCTTTTTCTTCCTCTATTAGCGCTTGGTCGGATGGCGGTAGGTGGCTAAAGTCTTTGGCTAGAAAAGCCAAACTCTTAATACAGTTTTTTTATGTCGAGCTTCACCAATCGAGAGGAGGCCACTTGATAATTCCTTAATTTCTTTATTATAGTCGTTATCAACAACCGTTTTTTCCCACGATACCTATCCGGAGGGCGGCTACAACCTTGGTCTTTCAAATGACCTTCGGACAAGTTTAGGTCGAAGTTAATTTGATTCTCCGACCCGCTCGAAGAGACGTATGTGCCAGACGCACTAGTTTTTGTACGTTTTGCCCCATCGGCCACGTCCTTCACACATAGTTCAATCCATTTCGAGCACTTTCTGAACACCTTCCACAATTAGCCACCCCGTACCTCCTCAACACCTCTTGTTTCCATTCATCACAAGTGAATTGGTAAACCACGAGATCATCGGACCCACTCGGCCGCATTCGGTTAGCATTGCGGTTATGTATGTTGGTAAACAAGCCTATTTACGAGTATCGGTCCACCGACCCGATATCATATTTTCGGTACGAGCCCTACTCCCCACTTGATCATAAAAAATTCCCGAACCTTGGCCCAAAAAACTCAAGCTCCTTGAAAGTCGGCTACAAAATAAATAACAAAAAATGTAATAAGTACACACAAAACTTAAAAGATATATTAAACAATAAAATTCGCGAAATAATTTACTCGCGTTCCGATCTTGGGATATTTCAATCCAAGCTTTTGTCAACGCAAGTTTCTCTTCTTTAGACCACGGAGTAGACTTCCGCTTAGCTGGTGCCGAAGGACCATCCGCTTCTCCGGTTTTCTTCCCCTTTTTGTGGGATCGTTTTGTCGGCTCCGGTTGTGTTTCCGGGACCGAATATCGGATTGTGACATATCCATGAACGCTTGAAACGATTCATCGTCAAAGTAGTTCAATCCCTCGGGAAATTGAGGGTCGTTGTTGTTGATATTACCGTAACCCGAGCCCGACATGGTTTTTAATTTAAGAAACTTGAGAGATATTTAAATTATTATAGAGAAATGTAGTGAAAATGGTGTGTTGTTGTTATAGAATATGGTAGTTATTTATAGTGGGTTTGTAATAATAAAAAAAACGTTTTTTTTTTACATTTAATAATAGCCCAACGACTATTTTTTTAAAACATCACTAGCCAACGGCTAGTTTCCGCCCCACGGTCCCGGCCACCCCTCTTGTCCGCGCCCCTGATCACAAGAATGGTGTAGTGGTGTGCGCGGTGGCAACATCGTCCACGCTGGGCCAGTCACGCCCCACTACCCATACCCTAAGATGTTTTCCTCCAAACTGGACTTAGAGCGCCGACTATCACAATCCACCTAAACAAACTTTAGTTAAAAAACCAAAATTTTCTTCCCTATACAATTCTACCTTTCGCTATCATTCTAAACCCAACCTAACCTAAACCACGTTTTTAGATAATAATTATAACTTATGATTACTTACAAATACTAAGAAATAAAATAATTATTATCGCAAACCAATAATAAACGATCAAAACTCTATATTTCTCTCTGAAAAATTCTCAAAATAACCATTTTGGCAAACCATTTTTCTAACTTTAGCCATCCTTTACACTTATATACCCAAAATAGCCATCAAGAACTATCGGACCTGACGAAAGCACATCAGCCACTGATGAAACTCAACCACCTCTAAAATCTCGCCACGGGTCAACAAGTTTTGTCGTTCCGACATAAGTGATATAATGTTTGTCCTTTATAAATGAGAATGTGGATATAAATTATTATCGTGCCAAATTAAAAAGAATTTTTAATGAAAAAGGTTGTTATAGAGAAAAGGGGAAAAAATAAACATGGAAGAGAGCGAATGAGTTTGGACTTAGTAGTGAGCAAATGCATACAACTACTTTTATCGTAAGACTTTATATTGTAGTTAGACGGGGCTATGGTCGCTTGGGAGACTTTTTAGAGGCGCTATTGGACGGGAATACCATAGAGGATATCTTGAGGGGGGGGGGGGGGGCGCTAGCGCTATTGGGTTGGGCGGCAATGTGAAGACCGGCGTCATCATGTTTTTTACTCTCTCTCTCTCTCTCTCTCTCTCTCACACACACACACATATATACGTGTGTGTATCGTGGCTACAAAGGGGCTTTAAATTATAGCGGGGCGTTATGAAGAAGTGTTTTCGAAGCCTCACTTCCTATATGAAGATGACGTAGAGGGGCTTTAAAGCCACACCATAATGAACAGTCTTATAAATTTCATAATTATCTATCAAACTTTTATTGTAATTAGATATGCCCAATAAATACTCAACACTATTAGACCTAATGTAGTGGAGCGTCTTGGGCCTCAAAAGCGCCCAAAGCATCGGGAACACCGCCCTTCAGGGGCGCTTTGGGCGTTTTGGATGGGGGAAGTGCTGCATACACAGCGTCGGATGGGGGCGGCGGGGGGGGGGGAGTTGGGGGGAAATGGTGGAATGTGATTGGTGTGTTTTTTTTTTATTTATTTTGATGATAAATATAATAATAAAATAATAATAGGGTAATGATTTGAAGATGTTCTATCTTACTATACCCATTTTAACAAAAAAAAACCCTTATACTGATGTTGCGTCACATGTTGCACAACGCCCACAAACGGGATACATCCACTCCACATTATCTTATACAATGGCTATTCCTACAACAATGATGTCGGAGTTTTTTACTAAAATTAGATGAAAGAAATAAATATTTATCAAATTGAAGAGTTTAGAAATTTATTTACTAAAATAGCTGATTTTATTTCCTAATCATTATTTATTATGTAAAATTCATATTTATTAAATTTTTCTCTTTTATAAAGAAATAAAAAAAAATGAATTTTGTATTTTTGTCTTCCATTCTGTTTCATCGAAATAAAAAAAAAAACCCTTTAAAACAATTTTCTAAAATTATTATTTTTTATTATTTCACAACACTGATTTAAAACTACAATTTCATAATAATAATAATAATAATAATATATTATTATTATTATTATTATTTGTATTTTGAGTTTCTTTTGTAGTCTTTGTTATTTTTATTTATTGCTTTATAATTGTTTTCAACAATTTGTTTTTCCTTATATTAAGGGTATTTAAAATAGAATTGGTTTTCAATATCGACGTTGCTTAGTCAGAATATGTTCGGTTAACCATCTGTACTAGTATGATAACGGAACTTGAAAAGGTTATTGTATCCAACAAAATTTGTTGAATAATTCCGTTTCAACAAAATCTATGCTAGAATGTCAAGAGAAAAAATAAACATAATTTCGAAAACCATAAAAACGAATGCGAGTAACTATCCCGATAAAACTGATAATAATATTGATGTGGTTCGGTCGGAATCGTTTTAGTTTGTCACAGTACCACTATGGTACCGACACTTGTATACAAATTTGCTCTCAACAAAAATTATACCGAAATGTTTAGAAGAAAAAAAAATAAACACAACTTTATATTTAACTTTTTTTACAAAAATTAACGAGCGGAATTAAGTTTTAGATATGATGATGAAAATAAATTTTAAAAAGAAAAATGAATTTGTACAAATCTTTTTTATCATTTTCTCAATTATTTTGAAAAAAACTGGGAAGAAATTCTTTTAAAAAAAAGTATGTTTTATTATTTTTCAATTTATTCTTTTTTTATCTTAAAATAGTTTTTTTTAACAGAAATGATTTTTAACCAATAAAATTATAAGTGAAAAAGACAAATCGTTATAAAATCACCTATTTTGTTAAATAAGTTTTAAACCACCTGTTTTGTATTTATTTTTTGCTCTTATCTCATTTGAATTAAAAAAAACTCATGATGTCATTACACTTATTTTGAGTTAGAAAAATATGAAATCGTAGCAGTTTTTATATACAAAGAAAAAGAATATAGTTACTAGGGGTTTATACATATACATATTATTATTATTACTAGTTTTTATCACTCGTATTACGGGATGTTTAAAGTTTTCGTTTTCTAATATTGTGAATATATTTTCTTGGATTTTAGTTCTTTAATGTAAGAAGTTAATAAAATACTAAAACCTATTTTGATTAATTTATTTTGGGTTTTGTTCATTTTTAATAAACGTTGAATGAATTATCTACTTAATTTTTATATCTATTTGTTTATAGTCATTTGTTATATTTTCGATATTATTTTGTTAAACTTTTCATTTAAGTTAAACTTAAAAGAAAAAAGAATCGCTAATGTAACTAAATCCATATTTAGAAATTAAATTAAGTTTGATTACGAGGTTTGTTTTACATTTTACGTTATATATTTTTTTGTATTTTATATTTATTTATTGTAAGAAAATTAATAATATACTTAGGGTTTGATGTTGAAAGAGTATCACAAATAATGAGATGTTATAACCCGTTTAAAAGCTAACTGAGTTTGATGAGGTCCATGACCAGCTTATTTTTATTAATATAAAATTGTTTCATAATTATAAATAATATCTTTGTTTAAAAAAATTGGATATTAGTTTTTAATGTTTCCCTATTTTATAGGATTTTCATATCAAATAATTTGTGAGATTAATTTGTAATAGAGATGTTATAACCCGTTTAATGGCTATCTGGGTTCGGTGAGATCCATACCCGTGAATTCGAGTCAAATGCATGAGAAAACCACCATTTACAAATTAAGCAATCTGGTGGCTTAAGAGAAAATATGGAGGTTTCGTTTATATATATTTAAGATTATTATTATTTTGGGTTTTTTGTAGTCTTGTTCTATTTTTTTATTGCTTTATAATTGTTTTCAACAATTTGTTTTTCCTTATATTAGGGTGTTCAAAATTTGAATTGGTTTTTAATATCGATACCAATATCGTCGTTGCTTAGTCAGAATATATTCGGTTCACCATCTGTACTAGCATGGTAACGACACTCGAAAATTTTCTATATCCAACAAAATTTGTTGAATAATTCCGTTTCAACAAAATCTATGCTAGAATGTCAAGAGAAAAATAAACATAATTCCAAAACCATAAAAACGAATGCAGGTACCTATCCTGATAAAACTGATAATAATACTTATGTTGTTCGATCAGAATCGTTTTAGTTTGTCACAATACCAATATGGTACCGACACTTGTATATAAAGTTGCTCTGAACAAAAATTATACCGAAATATTGAGAAGAAGATAAAATTAAACACAATTTTATATTTAACTATTTTTAAAAAATAATTAACGAGCGGAATTAATATTTACATATGATGATGAAATAAATTTTAAAAAGAAAAATGAATCTGTACAAATCTTTTTTAAAATCATTTTCTATTATTTTGAAAAGACTGGGGAGAAAAATTAAAAAAAAGTAATTTTTATTATTTATCAGTTAATTCTTTTTTTTATATCTTAAAATAAATTTTTTTAATAGGATGATTTTTAACCAATAAGATTATAAGTGGAAAAAACAAATCGTTATAAAATCACCTATTTTTGACACAGACATAATATCCACGTAGGCTACTATGTCATATATTTTTGACAAGTAGGGTGGACACTTCAGCAACGACATAATGGAGTTAGTACTCCGTTAGTTGCGGACCGGTGGAAGAAATGTATGTGAAACTTCGGCCGTTGTCAGCCAAAATGAAAGTTGGGACCAACGTCGACCAAAATGAAATAACTATGACCAATAAAAACCAATTTTCTAAACTATATACTTTAAAATTCAAGGATCATTAAATGCTCATATGTTCAATTAAAAGTGTTAATATTTCTTTTTTGTTTGTCCCATTACAAATGTTTACCTTTAAAATTTATTAGCCAATTTCAACTTTACCCTTAAACCCACAAAAGTAACATTAATAAACAATATTGATGAACTCAATTTCTAAGGACATTATTGTCATTTGATATGCAAAAAGAATAATAATTCAATCTATTTTTAATTTTATGTTTTTCAAATCATGACACTTACGTTGTGTTTCCGAGTTTATTAATGAAAAGAAAGTCAAGGAAAGGAAAAAAAATTTCTTATTATATTTTCTTTTGGTATTTCTTCTTTTCTCTTCAATTTATTTTCCTTCTAAATCCTTCTAATTTGAAAAGATACAAATCTTTCCAATTTAAAAAGATACAAATTTTTTTATTTTACTTATCATTTTCTCCTTCATCCCCTCATTTTATTTCTTTTAATTAAACTCTGGAAAACCTCTCTCATTTTTCTTTCTTAAATGAAAACACAACATATTTTTTCCATCCCTTAATTTCATTTCTTTTCCTCCTTTAAATGAAACTTAAAAACACAGTATTAAAGATTATTAAATGAAGTACTAAATAACAATGTTTTGAAATCTGGCCCGGACCGGACGGTCCGACCGATCAGACCGGGACCCGGCACAAAACCGGTCCGGTTATGGCATTTAGCCCGTTTTCTAAAAACCCGGCCGGTTCTTACGGTTTGCGATCGGATCGGACCCGGTGAACCGCCAGGTGAACCGGTAAAATGTATAAAATCTAAGATTCCGGCAAAAAATTCCGGCCACAATTACATTTTGTGACTACAAATAAGTGAGTTCCGCGAATGAGAGAAAAGGATATGGGTGCGAAGGATATGGAGATGAAGATTATGGGATCGATTCAGTAATAAATCTTACCTAAGATGTGAGAGGTGAAGTTACGGTGCACATGTGATGGAGAAGAAGAACTGAAGAAGAAAGAACGGCGCTTGTTAGATTTAGGTTAAAAGTTAAAACCACTCATTTTTTATAGCCCACATTTTAACCTTTTATTTAATTAATTTGTTTATAATTAAAATAAACTCCAGATTCATATGTATCCACGTTTTTACTTAACATCCTATATTTAAGTTTATTACTTCTTTATTTTTATTATTATTATTATAATAGATTGTATTATATATATATACACACTAGTTTTTAGCCCGCGTGTTATTACGCGGGTTTATTTAGATTTTCTTTTTATATTATTATGAATATATGATTTGTTTAGGTTTTAACTTAAACATAAACCTAAGGTGCAGTTTTTGTATTAAAATCAAAAGTTACGTAAATCAATAAATTTTGTTCATTATTTTTGTTAGCCTTCGGGCTCTTAGCAAGTCCCTATATCAATCGAACGCCTATCAGTGGATCACACTGACGTCCATTCCTTAACGGGTCAGAGAAAGAATTGGGTGAATAGATTACAAACACAATATAAATAACAACAATCTATCATTTAGCAACATTGTATTAATGAATCTAATACTATATGATCAAATTATAAGCTTTATATTTTAGAACAATAAACCTTAAACTAAGTTCACCAAAAAAAAAACCATTTTTTTCCTAAAAATTTACATATGTCAAAACTTCATTCAACTACAGATTTTAATAACAACAAACCTTAATCTAAGTTTTCAAAAAACTCCATTTTTTCCTATAAAATTACCATATACAGTACATAACTAACACCAATCATATCTCAAGTGTTCTTGAAATCTCAATTTCCTATAATAAATTACTTAACGACATTGGCAACAATAAATTAAGTTTCTTGAAATTGAAGTTAAGAAAGACAAACCAGTTGTTTGTTCTAAAAGCATTTTGAGAACATCAATTTCTAATATATATTCCCACCAATTTTTTGATTAAATGAGTCATATAAAAACAGAAAAGTAAAACTGCAAAGCCAAGAGAGTAAATAAATAACATCTTTTCCTATTGATTAGAGTAGAAGCACTTGTCACCGCAGTTGATGCTGCCATTGGTGCTTTCCTTTCTAAATGGCCAAGCATTGTCTTGGCTTCATCAAGTTCTTTTTTTAATCTTGCAATTATACAGATAGCTGTATTATGTTGCCATGCAAAAATATAAATTCTCTTGAACACAAGAAGGCAAAAAAAAAACAAAAAAAAAGAGTACCAAACGCCACAAACTGCACTAAATCTTTCAAATCTTGGGCAATATTAACCTAAGAACACCAAAACATATAGTTGAAACCGAATCATGCTTATACATACTCCAAATTTAGTACACAAATTATGATTTATTAATCAAATAAAATACAAAAACTACGACAATATATGAGAAAAGTACAGAAAATAATATACCTTCTCTATTCCTTTGAGTGGCTTCGAATAGTGAATTTAAGTTGCCTTCTTTAAATTCTGAACAAATCAAACACGATTTAATTGAGACCCAAAACATATAGTTGAAACCGAATCATGCTTATACATACTCCAAATTTAGTACACAAATTATAATTTATTAATCAAATAAAATACAAAAACTACGACAATATATGAGAAAAGTACAGAAAATAATATACCTTCTCTATTCCTTTGAGTGGCTTCAAATAGTGAATTTAAGTTGCCTTCTTTAAATTCTGAACAAATCAAACACGATTTAATTGAGACCCAATATTGTAGAAACAATCAAAAGACCTGTCATTCCAAATTCGACATGTAATGAATGTGCTGAAAAATGAATGATGTCGCCTTAGTTCAGTTTCTGTTTTCTTCCTACAATATAATATTTACCAATACTTAATTAAATATATAAGAATATCTTAACCGATACTAACCCTGCTCATATTAATACATGTAATCATGTGTTTTAAATAATTACATGTCGTTTGAACAAGTGTAAGTAATATTGTAATAATTCTATATTTTTTTCTTTTATATACAACTGGTCATTTATATTTTTTAAACATAACTGGTCACTTAACCCACCTGGCCCGAAACCATTTTTGAACCATAACCCCAAGACCCATAACCGTAACCTACCCAACTCATAACCCCGGAAAAAAATATTATTCTATGTACAAAAAGATTGTAACTGGCTCTGGTGTGCAGAATTGGTTTGACATCATACGGCTCGTATGATTTACACTGTCACTATTAGTGGACCATATTTATTAATCAGTTCATTACAAAGTAGTTCAAACTATTAACAACAATCATCATTATTATAATAATACTAAGATACAAAAACATTTTAGACCAAAGCCAAAGTGATCAATGATTTAAGGTAACGATACCAATGTGCCATACATGTTAACTTTAACAGAATAGAATATGGATGAATGAAAAAGGTATAACATAATTATTAGGTTTGCATTTAACTATCAAATCAAACATACTGCATTTACCTATCAAAAAACAAAATCCAAAAATAAACAGAATAACTATTATTACCTGGAGAGACCAAAGAACCATATTAGAAAAAAAAAATTATGAATCCAATATAAGGATGGGAGAATGATGCAGCGATACCGGTAGTCGAATCCGCTTCCAAACTATCATTAACCTAAGCTCCACTCACATCCTTTTCATACAACATCTTAATACAGCCCATTTTGCTAATGTAATGTGTGAAAGACCTTGAGTTTCCTTTACTTACCTGACATGGGGCAGATTTAATCTTGTGACTAAGAAGAATCCAATCAAGAGATGATACCGAATTCATAGAAGCTAAGGCAATAATATATTGTCCTGAACTTGATTCAGAGGAAATGAAAACTGATAAGTTACAACGAACACCGGCAATATATGTTATGTTATAGATTTGAAGCAATAAAAATGTAAGCGTACCATTAATTAGCCAAAAACTTGTAGTAGGTTGATTTCATAACTCAAAACAACATTTATGCCATTAATTACCCAAAAACTTGTAGTAGGTTGATTTCATTCGGTTTGTTTAGAAGAACAAATGAAGCAAGAACATATTAAAGATGATTATTAAGTTTCCCTAAATACTTTTCAAATTCGTCTTTATTTTTTAATCAATTCTGGTCATTTCCAAATTTTTAAGTTATCCTGTGAATTGAAATGTTTAGGTTGTGTTTTAACTATAACTGGTCAAACTAATAAATGGGTTAAACGGGTCAAGACGCAAACCCAACGGGTCCAACTCGAACATACCCGTTTAGCTAACCAGGTTCAAGGGTTCGACCTGAAAGTGACCAGAACTTGTTTATGCCAAACCCAAAGTCACAAACGTGTAAGATTGATGACGTATTTTGAGGATTTTTTTTATAATGAGGCTACGATTAAAAAAAAATCATGACCCAGACTAAAACAATTGAAATATGTACCTTAAAAGGCGATTAATAATCAAATCAAATACGAACCAAAACAATAGTATGTCGATTAATAATCAAGTAAAATAAGAACCAAAACAATAGTAATTATAGAGATGGATTCATGTAACTCCAAGACGAATTACAATATCAATGGCTTTAAGTAAGAACAGGATTACCTGACAAGAATCTATTGAAGTCTGTTAGCGAAGTCTCCTCCCAAAGTCAGTTGATTGGAAACCCATATGGCAAAGCCCAATGATTGAAATCTGTTAAATTAAAACCCATCATATTGTTGAATCCGTAAACTGAAGACACGTTTTTGATTGGTAATGAATTAAAAAATAAACGAATTAAATGTTATATTAACAGACATGGAATGACACATCTATTGCTTCGGTTATACACTCGTTTGTTTGAAACATATGAAAATTCTTAATTTAATTCATTCTACATCAATTTTAGGTGGATGTAAAGCAAAACCCCAATCTAGATCCACTTTAAACAGATTGAAACAAAACGGTGGCGTATGATTGAAAACATGGAACGAATACCTGTAGGGTACAAGACATAAACCTAGGGTAACTCCACAGCTGGTGAAAGGAGAGAAAGACGACGATTAAAGATGATGGTGTTAGAATGTTCGTGGCCAGGGTAGCGGATGAGTTAAAGAGGCTGATTGTAAAAAGTTTAGAATGGTGAAGACCGGGTTATTTGATATCCGGGTAAGAAGGATCCGACCATGACCCGCGAATTTTATAAGGCTAAATCAATGTGATTTAAAGAAGCTTCCGTTTCGAAATCAAGCAATCTGGTGACTTTAAAAAGGGTGGGGAGCGATGTAAGAGTGACACGTAGGATTTTATGGTAGACATTTATATAGATAGTTAGATATATGACGTCATCCGGGTCAAACATCGGTCCGCCCTCCCAGGTCGGTCCGACCTTTGACCCGGTAAGACGTCCGGATCGATGTCCGGGCCGGGTCTGAAAACATTGCTAAATAACACCCCTAATATTACGTGTTTTGGACAAAAATCTGCTAAGGATCAAGTATCCAAATTTGTAAATGTGAGGTAAGGTGCTAACACAATAATGACTAATGTATGAGCGTGATATTGATGAACACGATGATTTGATCACGAGGGAAAAAGCCCTTAACCAAGATAGTCTTACTTTGGTCAAAACTTATCAAGGTAATCGTTGGTAAAATAGCTCCGGTCAATGATTAATAGGATAATCTTTGGTCGAAGTATCTTAGTCAATAATCAACAAGATAACCTTTGGTCGACGAGTATATGGTTATCTCGGTCTCCGGCACAAAAAACCCCCGGATGGTGAAAACTATCACCGTCAAGTTTATTAATCAACGAAAAGTGGTTACAAATGTATGTGGAGTATATGATCGAAATTACAATGTAAGCTAGTGTATAGAGAGAATTATTGAATCTGCTCTAGTGTGTGTGAGAATACAAGTGTGTTTCCTCTTCGATCATTACCCGTTTAAATAATATAACAATAATAACAATATCTCCTAATTACACAGAAGTCCTCCACTAGCCGCTCCATGACTTTGACCCCGTGCGTATAGTCGTTCAGTAGCGAGATAAGCGGAAGAACAAGTCACACAGCCGTTGGTGATATTTAAACTTCGATCTTATAGAGAGTTCGTCCATAACCAGCTGTGTTGAATTAGGATCCTATATCCATGTTCCAGCTATAGGGTGTTCCATGTAGATAATTGATGCAAATGCGTCTCCAAGTTGATACACCTGTCCAACACATCACTATACTAAATGCAATCATTAGTAAACAAACAATACCGAGGATCGTCGATCCTTTATATCCTGACATATATTTCAAGGATAAAGTATCCATAAGACAGTTAAGGATAAAGGATCCTCAGTATAAAAATCGTGGCCTAACAATTGCCCCCAAAATGGCGGGTGACAGTGGAACACGGCTGTCATTTTGAAATTCAAAATCCTGCAAAATAGTAGATGATTAGACGTGTGTCAGGCGGTTGATATTCACAAACCATAGTTACAAGCCGCCTATATATGTGATCATTGTAATTCTTTTATAATCACACACTTTAATCGTCTCTCAGGTATCCTTTCATCTTCTTATTTATTTTTATTCGATATGTCGACTGCTTCTACATCTTCTTCTTCCTTTTTTCTTCACGACGAACTGTATTCGCAAAACATTCTTCAATCACCTTCTGCCGAAGTCTGTAAATTCACAGACTCAGAAATCGATGAAATTCGATCATGCTTTTCAATCAACACGGTCTTTCGACCCTTCGATTCCACAGCCCGTAGTGACAGCATCTCGAAAACCTGGGTTTGCTTTCCAGCACAACCGTTCCTCATATGTTATAAGTATCCATTCCCCAACTTCACTCAAAGGTTCTTCAATTTGGCGGGAATTTTTTATATTCAGACCATGCCAATGTTGTGGAGATTCCTTCAAACCATAGAAAGGATTACCGTGGAGGAGGGAATCGAGTTTGGCCTAGCGGAATTAGCATACCGGTACAACCTTGTTACCCATGGTTCCAAACGGTTCCTTTTTAAATCGAAGCCTAATCAAGAGAACCCCATCTTTAAAGTCACCCTTAAGAATACCCTCTAGAAAAATCAATTCTTCTTCGTGAGACGAGATTCTATCCTAGGCGGAACTAATCTTCCCAAAAAGTGGATACCAAAGGGTAGGATCCGGGATCCTTAGATAACATAAGTAGGATATTTTATTCTTTCGCTAACCACTTCCATTATTTGTGCAGTTGAAAACTTCGATCTGCTGACCGATCTTCCAGGAGTTGAAGATAGAGTAAAGAGTTTTTATCCTTGGATCATGCAATTAGGACTTTTCAGGTAAAATCTGTTGAAGCTTTTCAAAGACCAAGGCCAGAATCAATCATGTCAAGTAAGGATGATAATTTTTAGTAAAAAGCGTTAAAATTTGAAAACTTATCCGCTATCTGCTATTTATAGGTACCCCAAAGTCTGGAAAATCTGCTTCCAAGTTCTCCCTCAAGGATATTGATTGCATGCTTAACAAGAAAAGGACTTCGAACCCGACTCCAACATCCGAACCTCGTCCAATTACAACCCGAACAAAGTCTGGATCTAAGAGGAAGAAAAGCTCAGAGACAGAGAACCCATTTGACACCGAAAAACAGATCTTGGATATGCTTTCTTCTGTAAGGATCCATTATCTTCACCAACTTCCATTATCTCAAACTTTTTCCTTGACTTCTTCTGCTTTCATTTATAGGCTATTGACTCAACCCGACATCATTATGAGAAGACTGTTGCAGAACATGATAAGACCCTTGCCATGCTGAGATCAACAGTTGCTGCTAATGAGAAGGCCCTCGCTAAGATGACCAAAGAGAAAAGGGAAATAGAGGCGCATGCTGCTGCCCTCAGCCGTTCAGATGCAGGATGAAATCAACCGGGTAGCCGAAGAGGCGAAGGTATGGGCAGCCAAGTCAATCTTAGAGGCCAGAATCAAGCTAGTTACCGAAGCCAACGATCCGTCCTTTGATAAGTCTTCATGGGAAATCAAAGAATGGAAGCAGGACTTGATTGACTTAGGTGGAGGCGAGGAGGAGACTGAGGTTGTGATGGTTGACGTGGGCGAAGCAGGAACTAGCGGGGTGAAGGGTTTGGATGGAGCTGAAGGTAGAAACGAGGCAACGACAGGCGATGAAGGATACAAAAGATAAGGCCCGAGCCTGTTTTATTTTGCTTTTATGATGTTTTTATTAACAAGTACTACGGTCTGTATTAAAAAATAGTTATCTAGGGTAAAGGATCTATGATCCTTATGACAATATGCGGGGGTGACAAAGGTGGAGGGATCCTCTGTTTGTGGGGATGAAGCCTTTGTTGCCCCTGTTTTTTTTATTTTCCTGCACTTTATGAACTATTAGTAACTCTTACTTAACCCGGATGGATGGTCCATCTTTTCATATGGTGAAGTTCGGGTTAAGAAATTTTGGATAAGTCCTTGTGGCTTATTTACTTTAATTAACATAAATCTTTTGACTATTTGCTTGTTACTTATTTTCAAAAACTTGTTGTATATAAGTTTATGCATTGCTTAGAGTTTGGTAAATAATCTTCGAATATTAGATTTTTAGGATGTAAGATCTTTAAAAAAATTTTAGAATAGAATATCCTTAAGTAATCAATAAATTTATATAAGGTAAATTTTAGGATAAAATATCCGAAAATTAGTTAAAGACTTCAGTAATTAAATAACTATTTTTAGAAGATTAGCCTTTCTAGCCGGAATATCCAAAGTTATAATAAATATCAAACTTAAGTTAATCAATAAAGATCATACCAGAAGGTCCAAATAGACCTAGGTTACCAGAAGTATCGAACTCCTAATGTTCCTTACAAGAGTAGCTCTAGGATCCGGGATCCTTAGTTTTTTGATCTTTAGTAAGAACTTAGAAAATTCGCTGCAAACAATTCATGTTATTAATTGGGGTTAAACCCGTTAAACTGGGGACAAGCCCAGCAAATATTCTGGGGAAAAGCCCGTGCAACTGGGGACAAGCCCATAAAATAAACCGGGGACAAGCCCAAAAAACTGGGGACAAGCCCAAACTAGGGACTGGCCCAAAGATACGGATGTTAACTAGGGTCTCGTCCAAACCAGGATTTAGCCCAAATGTGAGATAATGTGAAAACGTTATAAACCGGATGTATGGTACGTCTACCATAATTCGTAGGATCCTCCGTATAGCCGGAGACAACGAAATTGTCAGCCACTAAGCGTGTACTGGTCCCGCTACCCCCGAACTATATGTTGGATAGCGTGCGCAACTGGTGATCGTGAGAAAGGTGAAAACCATTAAACCTTAGGGGATATGACCATCGGGGGTCATATCCAAACGTGGGCAAGGCCAAGGGAAATAATAAAGTTCCTTAAATGCAACAGAGAGGTGGCCAACCTCTTGAACATCAAATTTCCCGTTACAATCCTACATGGTTATTCAAGACTTGGAAAAGATAAAAGGTTAAGAATATATTATCTTTAAATTAATAATAATAATTTGAATAGAATAATAGATTAGAAAGATGTTACCGCTTTAAGGATCCTTGATCCTTTTATTGGATAATATATCTTCTCAGGATAACGGATCCTGATCAGAAAAAATATTTCTGGAGGTGAATGGCATTCCAAGCTCTTGGTAACCTGTTGCCTTCCACTGTGAGCAAATGATATGCCCCCTTTCCTGCTTCAGACTCAATCTGATAAGGTCCTTCCCATTTGGGTGCTAACTTTCCATCAGCGGATTTGTGATGTTTTGGAAGGCTTTTCTTAGTACTAGATCTCCTTCTTGAAATCTTCTGATTATGATACTTTTGTTATATGCCCCAGCTACCCTTTGTTGATACGCTGTCATTCTGATTTTTGCTAGGTCTCTGAGTTCTTCTATAGTATCCAAGTCTTCAAGGAGAACTTCTCTATTAGCTTCAGGATCACGGATGCTGGTTCTTGTAGTAGGGACCACCATTTCTGTAGGAATTACTGCTTCTGCTCCGAACACCAAGGAGAAGGGTGTCTGGCCTGTCGCATTTTTGGGTGTAGTTCTATCTGCCCAAAGAACATAAGGAAGTTCTTCAGCTCATTTTCCCTTCTTGGATCCTAGCTTCTTCTTTAGATTGTTGATGATAATCTTGTTGCTAGACTCTGCTTGGCCATTGGCTTGAGGGTGAATTGGAGTCGAAGTAATCATTTTGATGCCCCAACTGTCACAAAAGTTAGTAGTTCTCTTCCCAATAAACTGGGAACCATTGTTACAAACAATTTCAGCGGGAATACCAAATCTAGTTATAATATTTCGTTTAATAAAAGATATTACTTCCCTTTCTCGGACTTGTAAAAATGCCTCTGCCTCAATCCATTTGGAGAAGTAGTCAGTCATGGCAAGCATAAAGACTTTTCCACCTGGTGCTTTTGGTAGTTTGCCTACAATATCCATACCCCATTTCATAAAAGGCCATGAGGAGGATATAGGATATAGAGGTTCCGCTGGTTGATGAAGGATGTTTGCGTGTCTTTGGCAAGCATCACACTTCTTTGAATACTCCACTGCATCTTTGTTCATTGTTGGCCAGAAGTATCCGGTTCTGAGTATCCTGGAAAATAACGCTCTTCCACCTGTGTGATTGCCGCAATCTCCTTCGTAAAAATCCTTAAGTACCTCTTGGATCTCAGGATCCTCGATGCATCTTAGATATGGACCTGCAAGAGATTTTCTATATACCATATCATCTAATAAAATATATTGGGATACCTTGAGCTTGAAGGACTTGGGATTTTCAGTGGTTGGAATTTCTCTAGTCTGAATATAGTTCTTGATAGGATGGATCCATGATCCTTTATTATTGGAGGATAAAGGATCCCAGAGCACGATTTCTTTATCTTTTGTTATCTCCCCAATTTCCTGTTCTTCTATTGCTGGCGTGAGAATGTGGATTATTGGGATTTTCAAATCCTCAGGAATCTTCAAAGATGAGGCTAAGTTTGCTAAGACATTTGCCCCAGCGTTTTCTTCCCTCGGTACCTGTGTAATACTAAATATTTCGAAGGATTTCGACAATTTCTTCACAACATCTAAATATTTCATTAGTTTCTCACCTTTAACAGCGTAGGAGCTGTTAAAGTGGTTAGTTATCAATAAAGAATCTACATAAACTTGAAGATACCTGATCCTCATGTTTTTGGCTAATTGCAAACCTGCGATTAAAGCTTCGTACTCTGCTTCATTGTTTGTCGCTTGGAACTCACAAGCTATAGACTGGGGTAATATGCCCCCCTGTGGCGATTTCAGTAGGATCCCCAATCTTGTTCCTCTCATGTTAGATGCTCCATCAGTGAAGAGTATCCAAGGATCCTTGGTATTTTCTAGTTGTTGCACTTCCAAGTCAGCTTCTTTTTGTAGATCACTAGTGAAATCAGCCACAAAGTCCGCTAATGCTTGAGACTTGATCGCTGTTCTTGGCTCGTATTGTATATCATATGCACTTAACTTTACAGCCCACTTAGCCATTCTACCTGATAACTCTGGTTTTCTAAAAACATTCTTTACAGGATAGTTAGTTCTCAAAATAATAGGGTGAGTTTCAAAATAATGTCTCAGTTTAGTAGAAGCCATAATAAGTGCAAGAATTAGCTTTTCTAAATGAGAATACCTGGACTCCGCATCTAAAAGACTTTTACTTACATAGTATACGGGATGTTGTTCACCTTCATGATCCTTTATCAAGACCGCACTCACTGCATTTCCTGAAACAACAAGATATAGATACAAGGATTCTCCATCCACAGGCTTCATCAGAGCCGAAGCTGAGGATAAGTAATCCTTCAAGGCTGTGAGAGCAGCTTCATGTTTTTCAGTTCACTCAAACTTCTTGTTATAAGGATATCATAGAAGTCTTTACACTTCTCGGAGGATCTTGAGATGAACCTATTCAAGGCTGCTATTCTTCCGGTAAGTCTCTAGACGTCCTTGGCATTTGCAGGAGATTTGAGATTGACAATAGCTTCAATCTGTTCCGGGCTTGCTTCAATTCCTCTTTTTGTGACCATATATCCCATAAACTTTCCAGCCTTAACACCGAAGTGGCATTTTGACGGATTTAGTTTCATGTTATATTGGTCAAGGATATTGAATGCTTCCTCGAGGTCTTTAAGGTGGTCCTCTGACTTCTTCGACTTTACCACCATATCATCTATGTATACCTCCATAGTCTTGCCCAATTGGTCTTTGAACATCATGTTTACTAGTCTTTGGTACGTCGCTCCTGCATTTCTTAGTCCGAACGGCATAGCAGTATAACAATATATGCTTGTTGGAGTCATGAACGTTGTGTCCTCTTGATCAGATGGTTCCATCTGAATTTGTTGGAATCCAGAGGAAACATCCATAAAGGTGAGCATTTCATGTCCAGCCGTCGCGTCCACCATGGCATCTATATGTGGTAATAGGAAAGGATCCTTGGGACATGCCTTATTTAAATCTGTGAAATCGACACATACCCTCCACTTTCCATTCTTTTTTGAAACAACGACCACATTAGCTAGCCATCGAGGATACTGAACCTCTCTGATCATACCGGCCTTAAGAAGTTTTTCAACTTCTTCTTGTATGATCTTGTTCCTCTCAGGAGCGAATTTTCTTCGCTTCTGATGGACTGGTTTAACAGATAAATCAAGGCCGAGTTTATGAGTAATTACCTATTTCGAAATACCTGTCATGTCTGAGTGTTTGAAGGCAAAAGTTGATCTCCTTCGCGCTAGGAAGGATATTATATCCTCCTCTATTTTGTTGGGGATACTGGATCCTAGGAACACTTTTATCTCTGGATCTTCGGGGTCCAATGATACTTCTTTGAGGTCTTTCTCCCGAGCTGCCAGCACGTCCCTAGGATGTTGCTGTAGTTGCTATGCTATAATTTGCTTAGCTGTTGGCTTCATTGACGATGAATAGCAGTTCTTAGCCTCCGCTTGGTCACCTACTATCTTTACAACTCCCCAAGGAGTTGGTAGCTTGATGCATTGGTGATAAGTTGAAGCTACGGCCTTTATTCCATGGAGCCAAGGCCTACCTAAAATAACATTGTAACAGGAAAGGTTATCTATAACACAAAATTTTTTGTATGTATTTAACCCTTCGATATAAATTAGGAGGTTGATGTCCCCCAACGTCTTATTGGTTTCACCACTGAAACCGACTAGCACCGATGTTCTAGGAATGATTTCTGAATCCGGGATGTTCATTTTTTTGAGGACGTCATGCTGGATAATGTTGACCGAGCTGCCCCCGTCCACTAGGATCATGCGTACATAATGGTTCGAGATAAATAATGTAATAATCAAACCGTCATGGTGAGGATCTTGGATGTTCAGCTTGTCTTCCTCATCGAAGAAAATTCTCTTGTCGGTTGTTAATGTGGTTGAGACTATTGGATGATCTCCTTAGCTAATCTTTTTGCTGCAGAGAAAGAAGTTCCACATATGTCTGAACCTCCTGAGATAAAATTAACTGCTGGCACATCGGACTTGTTCTGCTGAGGATCCTGGATCCTTGAGTTAAAAAAGACTCTCTGATCAGTCACCCGAGTAGTGGGGATGAGCGGTCTTCTCTCATCATCCAGTTCGAATTCTTCTACGGGATTTTCTTCTATGGTACAAGAATCTCGAAATAATTCGTAGTCCCTGGAGACGAAGTTGATCACAAGTGCATCTGGTGGTGGTGGTGTTGCTTTCTGTGGGAGGTCTTCAGGATCTTGGGTTTTGGATTTCTTCCTTCCCAAGAGTTCTTTAAAGTGGCCCTTGCTCAGGAGGTACCCAATTTCTTTTCTCAAGCCAATGCACTCATCTGTCGCATGGCCAAAGTCTTCATGGAAGGAACACCACCTAGACTTGTCCTTGAAGCCGACGACCTTCTTATTCTTCCGGGGCCACCTTGCTTTTTCTCCCAGATCCTTCATGGCACAAATCAAGCCATGAGTATCTACAGAGAAACAATAGTCGGAGATGCAAGGGTAATCTTCATCGTCATCTCCTTCTTCAACTGCCTGCACGTTCTGATTGTTGAACTTAGCGTATGGCTTTGTATTGTTGTTCCTATTCCAGGATCCTTTATTCTTCTCGGGTGTTTCTTGTTTTGTTTGTCCCCCGAGACGATCCTGGATCTTTTTATCTTCTTTCAAGCGGATGTACCTTAATGCCCTATTTCTGACTTCATCTAATGTCCTGCATGGAGTCATTACTAAATCATCATAAAAAGGGGAGCTCTTTTGAATTCCCATCTTGAATGCTTCAACAGCAGTAGTCATATCAAGGTTTGGGATTTCTAGAGCTTCCTTACCGAACCTTGTAACGAAATCCCTAAGGGATTCATTACTATGCTGGATAACACGATATAAATCACTAGTTAACCTCTCAAATTTCCGACTACAGGAAAATTGAGTGTTAAACAAATTGACTAAATGAGAGAAAGATGTAACTGAAAAAGGTGGAAGACTTAGTAGCCATTTCAGTGCAGCTCCCGTTAGCATGGCTCCAAATCCTTTACAAAGGCAAGCCTCCTTGAGTCTTTCAGGAATTGTATTAATTTCCATCATTTCCCTATATTGGGCAACATGTTCCTCAGGGTCGGTGCTCCCATCATATGTCTTCATGTTGGGAGTTTGGAATCGCTTCGGAATTTCAGTATCACATATGGGCGGAGCGAATCTGGATAACTTGTGACTCCCCTCCGGTATCTCAGGAATTGGACGTATCACTCCCGGGACACTGGATATCATATCCTTTAGCTTTTGTACTTCCCTAGCTATGGCCTGGTTGATGCCTGAATCCTGCATGGGAACATGGTTAGTATCTAAAGATATAGGATCGTACCAGTTACCTCTCTTCTGGGTGGTGTTTGGTACTCCAGACGAGTATCTTGGAAAAGAGGATTCGACAATAGGAGTGGGTCCTCCTGAAGCTATGGTTTGCATGGGAATTATGTCTCCAACATGGACTTCGGAAGACTGTATATGTTGCATTCTTGAAGATCCTTGATCCTGAACAAAGGATCCTTGAGGTTGGTAACCATAGGAGCCTTGAGCATACTACCCAAATGATCCCGGCAGTATCATTGATGACCCCTGCTGAGATTGCGAGGATCCTTGAGCCTGTAGACCCACGGACCCTTGTTGAAGGATATGTGATCCTGACTGAAAGAGTGAGGATCCTTGAGCCTGCTGACCCATGGACCCTGGTTGCAGGATAAAGGATCCTAGCTGAAACATTGAGGATCTCTGAGCCGGTTGACCCATGGACCCTGGTTACAGGATAGAGGATCCCGGCTGAAACATTGAGGATCCCTGAGCCGGTTGACCCATGGACCCTGGTTGTAGGATAGAGGATCCTGGCTGAAACAGTGAAGATCCTTGCGAAGGCTGAGCCAAGTATCCCGGACTGGTGAAATCCAGCATCCTGGGCACTAGGGGAGTGAGATCTTCTGTTGGCCTCTTGTTCTTCCTGAGATCTTCTATCTCAGGAAGGATCCTCTGGTTAGTCTTGTTCCGTTGCTCCATATATGCTTTAACCTGCGAAAACATAGACGAAACATCACTATTAGTATTAACCGCCGGGGTAGCAGCAGTGGTTTTCGAGCTCTGGAAGATTGGTAGTTGTGTTTTGCTTCCAGTAGTAGTAGTTCGTTGTGCTGCCGTGATTGGCGGGGGCATTGGTGGCAAGGTCCTCGATGAGAGAGGAATTGATGAGGGCATGGTTGACGAAGCAGAGGTAGATTGAGAGGCCATTGTGAGTGTTCAGGGTATGGAAAAATGAAGCTTGATGAGAATAATATGGATTATATCACCAATTGCCCCACGGTGGGCGCCAAATTGTTTTGGACAAAAATCTGCTAAGGATCAAGTATCCAAATTTGTAAATGTGAGGTAAGGTGCTAACACAATAATGACTAATGTATGAGCGTGATATTGATGAACACGATGATTTGATCACGAGGGAAAAAGCCCTTAACCAAGATAGTCTTACTTTGGTCAAAACTTATCGAGGTAATCGTTGGTAAAATAGCTCCGGTCAAGGATTAATAGGATAATCTTTGGTCAAAGTATCTTAGTCAATAATCAACAAGATAACCTTTGGTCGATGAGTATATGGTTATCTCGGTCTCCGGCACAAAAACCCCCCGAACGGTGAAAACTATCACCGTCAAGTTTATTAATCAACGAAAAGTGGTTACAAATGTTTGTGGAGTATATGATCGAAATTACAATGTATAGTGTATAGAGAGAATTATTGAATCTGCTCTAGTGTGTGTGAGAATACAAGTGTGTTTCCTCTTCGATCATTACCCGTTTAAATAATATAACAATAATAACAATATCTCCTAATTACACGGAAGTCCTCCACTAGCCGCTCCATGACTTTGACCACGTGCGTATAGTCGTTCAGTAGCGAGATAAGCAGAAGAACGAGTCACACAGCCGTTGGTGATATTTAAACTTCAATCTTATAGAGAGTTCGTCCATAACCAGCTGTGTTGAATTAGGATCCTATATCCATGTTCCAGCTATAGGGTGTTCCATGTGGATAATTGATGCAAATGCGTCTCAAAGTTGATACACATGTCTAACACATCACTATACTAAATGCAATCAATAGTAAACAAACAATACCGAGGATCGTCGATCCTTTATATCCTGACATATATTTCAAGGATAAAGTATCCATAAGACAGTTAAGGATAAAGGATCCTCAGTATAAAAATCGTGGCCTAACAATTGCCCCCAAAATGGATCGTCGATCCTTTTAAACCTATCTTTTATAAGCTTTTAATAATATTTGAGGTTCAAATATTCAATATTCTATTAACGATTAGTTTAAATAAAAAAAAAATATCATGCCCAATTTCAATATCCTGGCTCAAGTTTATTTTGGCCCAAAACGTTTTGCCTCGATGCAAAACCGAAAAAAACGCATCCAAAACCGAACCGAATCCGAAAACCAAAAACCGAAACCGAAAAAAACCGAAACCAAACGGTTTTAAAAAGTCGTAAAACCGAAAGTTTGGTTTTCGGTTCGGTTTCAGTCAAAAACCGCACCGTACCGCACCACGCACACCCCTGCCTTCCGATAAAAAACCTTAAAACATTAGTTTGAAATTCGAAAAAAATTATAACGTTGTTAAGTTCCTTTTAACGAAGAACTGTTGGGGGGCAACTTTTTAAAATTTAGGACCGTTATAATAAAATGAATATGAATTATTATCGGCTAATACCAATCAAAATAGATTATTAAAATCCAATAAAATCAAAAAAATTCTTTCATGATGCTTTAAATTATTATCACGTCACTATAGACGTAACCCTCTAGTACCTTTGCTCATTTATCTCTTATTCAAAGCCACACCCATCACTCTTTTTCTCAGATCTCAATTCCTTTATTTTAGCTACCTCTTGAATTGAAATCAACATTTAGCTGCCATTAAAATGACAATTAAAGTGTACGGTTCCATGTTCTCCACCGCCACTCTCCGTGTACTTCTTTGCCTGGCCGAAAAAGACATCGATTTCGAGCTCATTACCGTCGATTTAGCATCCCTAGAACACAGAAAACCTCATATGCTTGCACGTAACGTAAGAATTAGTAATTAGTTTTCAAATATATAGTTTTATATATTCACTTTGTCCATATCTGATCTGTACGTATATGTATGTATGTGAATGCAGCCTTTCGGCCAGCTTCCAGCGTTCGAGGATGGCGATCTCAAGCTCTTCGGTAATAAATTATGGCTTCAAATTTACATCACACAAATGTCGTTTATTGCATACTAATTTCCAGGGCCGACCTGAGAATTGCCGAGCTGTAAAAAATATGCCCTTTAAGCCTTAACGAACTAAACAATGTAAACGATTTTTTTTAAACAACGATTAAAGTTATAGTAATAAACATAACATTTTTTCTTAAGTTCAAACTAAAAAGCAAATTAAGCATTCGAAACTAATAAACATTGCAAACTAATTCACAATTTAATTTGCATAATTTGCAAATGTTAGTGATTTCATTTAACTAAAAAAATTAGTAAAATTATGATATTAGAATGAATTAATAACCAAATAGACTATAAAGTGTTTGGATATTATAAAATTGCGGCCTTATAAAAGCTCAGGTATTCAAAATATATATATAATATCGGAATATTTTAAGTTTTTCTTGCCCCTAAAAAACACATGCCCCAGCCAAGCGCCCACATTACCCACCCTCAAGCCTCCCCTACAAATTCCAAATTTGTTGTCAGCTGTCTATCAAAATTTTGTGTATCAAAATTTTGTGTTAAGAAAAAGAGTCGTGTGTACATCAAAATAAAACGTCACTGAACAATAAAGTGTGCTGTTGACTTTTTAAATAACAAAATTAAATGTTTAAATAAAACACATTAATAGACCTTTAGCCATAAACTAATGTGGGCTAGCATATTCGGTAGAGGCTGGCAAATTCGTAGTTTAGTTATTATTAATGTTGAGTAGAGTAGATGTAACATTTCCTGTTCAGAAAAAAATAGATCTTATAGTCGTAGCATTAACGGCTCATGAATAGCATTCATAGATCCAGAGTGGAATTCATAGCCCACAAAGTGAAACACTATTCAACTTTGTATTAATTTAGATATGAAATTTGTTGCAGAATCAAGGGCGATTGCACGGTACATATCAAATACATACGCTGGTAAGGGGACGGATCTTATAAACCCGGATCCGAAGAAGGCAGCTTTGGAAGATGTATGGCTGGAAGTGGAGGCTCATAAATTTGACCCAGCGATTGGGACATTAGTCTGGCAGCTATGTATGAAGCGGTTTTTGTTCGGACAGAATGGTGATGAGGAAATCGTGAATGCGGAGGAGAAGAAGCTGGGGAGCGTGCTTGACGTGTACGAAGCACGGTTGTCCGAGAGCAAGTATTTGGGGGGAGATAGCTTCTCGTTGGCGGATCTGTCCCACGCGCCTATGATTAAGTTTCTGATGGGGACGGAGATGAAACGCGTGTTTAATGCGCGACCACATGTGAACGCGTGGGTTGAGGATATGTTGGCTAGGCCTGCTTGTGTGAAGGTTTTTGGTGTGTCCGCGTATTAATTAACGTTAGGTTTGATAATAATTTAAGATAGGTGTGTGAGTTGTATGATGTGTTTGTGGTGGATGTACTGTTACTCTGTTAGGTAATTTGGTGTTTAATGTTGAGCAGCGATCACTGCCCAACTATAATATATATATAAAATCCATGTTGGTGAAGCTCTTTAGAATGAATTCTTTGATTGATCTGGTTTTCAAAGAGGCTAGTAATGGGAAATTTGTTCAAAATAGAAAACAGAAAGAAAGATAAGAATTATATTATACTTTAGGAAAATTGGTTTTTATTGGTCCCAACTATTTTATTTTTGTCGGCGTTGGTCCCAACTACCATTTTGGCTGGCAACGGTCCCAACTTTCACATACGTTGAATCCACCAGTCTGCGGCTAACGGAGTACAGGTAAAATCTGATGTGTCGTCCTAGTTGTCAAAATCAGATGACATGGGCATCCTACGTGGACCGGTTATTTATTATACATTATACAAACATAAATTCCCAAATTATACAACCCTAAATCCTCAAATTCTCTCTAACTCAAGAACCCTAATTCACTTTGAAGAGATGTTTACCCAAGAAACAGGGGCGAGGTGGTCAGTCTGAAACCGTCCCGACCTCCATAAGCAACATCAACCACATTTAAGATTTTGGCCTGCAAACAAGGATCAAACATACCAGCCCGGCTTAGCTCGCTTTTTAAATCAGCAGATTCAGGTAAGATAAGTCCAGCCACATTAGGTTGACTTGATGACGGATTGGTGAAAAACTGTGTCGCCAGCTCAGCGACATTTCTCACGTAATTGTGGCATTTCTACGTTCGAAGACGAACAAATCGGTATGCAGACTGACCTCCTCGCCCGTGTTTCTTAGGTAAACATCTCTTAAAAGTGAATTATAGTTCTTGAGTTAGAGAGAATTTGGGGATTTAGGGTTGTATAATTTGGGAATTTATGTTTGTATAATGTTTAAGTATAAAACGTTGGTTATAATACACAGCCGGTCCACGTAGGATGCCCATGTCATCTGATTTTGACAACTAGGACGACACATCAGATTATACCTAACAGAGTTAGTACTCCGTTAGTCGCGGACTGGTGGATTCAACGTATATGAAAGTTGGGACCATTGCCAGCCAAAATGATAGTTGAGACCAGCGCCGGCAAAAATAAAATAGTTGGGACCAATAAAAACCAATTTTCCTATACTTTATTATATACAAATTGAGATAAAAATTAAAAATGTGAGAATAATTTGTGACCACACAAAAAACCTTTTAAAAATAAGTTCAAAATAATCATAACTTAAAATGTAAATAAAAAACAAAAAGATTAGAAAACTAAAATGTTTCCCGTCATTCCCGTTAAAAAAAATTGACGAAAAGGCACAATGCATAGATCAAAGACACGATAACGAAAATAAACAAAAGACACCAATAGATCGCAAAAATAATGTTATACCGAACAAAATATAACACAATATTGAGTAATATAACACAATATGAAGAAAAAAATACAATTAATGACGAAAATAAACAAAAAATATAATAATAATCAAAAAGACACAATGATCTTTTTCATCATCCATTGTGTTTTTTTAAGAAAGAGTAAAACAGTGGAAACATTTTGTGCTTTTAATTTTTTTCTTTTTTTATTAATTTTTGAGTTATTATTTTTTATTAATATTTAATTTTTTTAAGAGTTTTTTTATAGCTACAAATACTTCTCATTATTTATTGAATAAGTTGACCCTTATATTATTAAAATTACTTATTTTAAAAATACGATAGTTATAGTCCTTTTAGGTAAGGATGAGCAGAATCTGTGCCGGTACCAAACCGGTACCGATACCGAAATCGGTATCGATTTGGTACCGTCAGTATCGAATCAGTACCAAATTTTTAAGTGTCGGTATCGGTACGGTATCGGTATTTCCGATTTTTTACCCTCGGTACCGGTACTATCCCAATACCGTCCCGGTACTGGCACCGAACCGAATATTTCGGTACCGTTACCGGTACCAAGAATTTCTGATTTTCGATATTGGTATTTTCGATACCGGTACCGTGCTCATCCCTAGTTTTAGATAGGTTTATATCAACATTTTTTACAAATCATCACAAAACGCCAAAACCTACAACGAGTTATTCTTAATCATGTCATGTGTTCAAACATGTTTTCCTCCGATGTGGACTGAACCACCAAAATAGACATCCTTTTGACCAAAGGACATAGAGTTAAGTGTCATTTTAGTACCTGTGATTTAAACTACTACGCAACTTTAGTATCTATTCTTTATTTTGTACAGATGGCTACCTCAGTTTCAAAAAACTTGCAATTTTGGTACTTTTTTCTAACTCCGTTTATTTTGTCTAGTTAAATCAGGGGTAATCTGGTAATTTTGTTATAAACAATACAATAAATAATAATTTCATTTATATCACAAAACTTAAAAATTACATGAATCAATTATACAAATTACATTTTATCACAAATCCATATCCACCGACACCCATTCCCACCTTACCGGCCGGAAAACCACCACTGACGGCACACATTACACTTTCTCTCTCTAAACAAAAGAATTTACTAAAACAACATAATAAGAATCCAATACACCGATCTCTAGATCAATATTTGGTGTTGCCGTCGTCGAAGTTCCGGGCATAACTACCGGAGTTATACCGAACAGTCTGAGGAAGTCCGATTTTATCAGATCTAACATTCTTCCGGATCTCAGATCTAACCTTGTCGAACACATGTCTCCAGCTTCTTCCTTTGCTATTACTATTATTATTATTATTATTATTATTATTATTATTTTGGTGTTGGTTAAACTCCAGATCTGGAGCGAACATGGGTTTCCGGGATAGTATCCAACCCCGCCCCAGTCCCACCAGTTCCTGATGGAAGTGGAAGCAGATTCACCCATTGAAGACACGGATTTGGAGCGCGGTGGCGGAAGAAAGCTGGATCCGTAATGAGACGGAGGAGAGGCGACGGCGGATGCCGGCTGTTACGGAGTTGGGGTCAGGTTGGTGGGAAATGGGGAGAGATGGGTTCCAGTGTAACATGGTTGGAATTGAATTGAGAGAAAGAAAGTTGGAATGGAATTGAGAAATTGAGAAATAAATATGAACTAAGGTTTTGGGGGAAAATTATGATGGAATTTTGGTTAGGGTTTTGAAGATGAACCCAGGTTGTTGGATTTTATGATAATGAAATGGGGTTGGGTCTGTAACAGATCGAGCAGTTTCATAAATAGGGAATGTGATTAAAAGAAAAGAAAGAAATTAAAACTGACAAATATCATCATCATCATCATCGTACTCGGTATATCCCACCAATAGCAATGCTATGGTAGGGTCTGAGTAGGGTAAGATGTAGACAGCCTTACCTCTATCCCATAGGGATAGAGAGGCTGCTTCCGGTGAGACCCCCGGCTCGATAGTAGTTTTGCATCAAGCCTTGGACATAAGGCACATAGCACTCAATCATCGGGACACCGACTGATCGGTGCATGTGCCCTTGTCTTTCGGCTATCAACGCCACCACATGATGCCTGATTAACCTTCCGCCACTTTTAACGTTATTTTCACGAGATTAGTAAAATAACGTCAAAATTAGTGCAATTTTACTTTTGCCCACCCGAGGGTTCACACATATATACATTATATGCGCGCACCGCAAGCAGGGAGTAAAACTGACAAATATCACTCATTTAAATAAGAAATTACGTAAATACCCTTGACTTAACGGATAAATAAACGGAGTTAGAAAAAGTACTAAAAATGCAAGTTTTTTGAAACTGAGGTAGATATTTGCACAAAATAAAGAATATGTACCAAAGTTGCGCAGTTGACCAAACCACATGTACTAAAATGGCACTTAACTCAAAGGACATAACATGTTTGTCTTTTCCTCCCATGTGAACTTAATTGTCAATACCAAAATAGAAATCCAATATACTAAAGCAAAATTTTTAAACCCGGCCCGGATGTTGATTCGGACTCCTTATTGAGTCAAAGGTCAGACCAACCAAGAAGGGAATACTGGTGTTTGACCCGGATGACATCATAAATAATATAAATATAATTTATATAAAATGTTTACGATTTTAATAACGAAACATGATCCATTCTACATAACACCTTGTGACCTTATGTTATTCAAGGTCCAACAACCGTAACCTAAAAACCAGCCCAAACTAATTATCTTATGCATCTAGGGCTTGATTGCTTTACAAAAAAGAGGCAGATTGATGGAAGAGGATATCGCGGTTCAAACTTCCAAGTACATCTTCTCCATCAACTATGAATTCCTACCCCCTTTCTTTTATGTTATTTGAGTGTAATCGTTTTACTCAAGCAATAGAATCATAGTAATCGGAAAACGGGATACGGTTGCACTACATAACACCTTCTATTAGAAACTCATATATCAGTCTTGAAGATTAGCAGATGGAGACGAAGGCTATGAAGATGATTTGAAGGTCAAAGGCTTTTAGAAGATCAAGCGGAAGAGATGAACAGACGAAGATTTCTAAAAATAATATAAAAAAAAGTGTTTTTACTGTCTGAACTGGCGGGTCATCGGGTCCGGTCCAATCCTCAACTGTCAAAACCGGTCGGGTTTTAAGAAAGCGGGCTAACTACTGTGAACCGGACCGATATGCGTAGCGGGTCTCGGTCGAACCGGTCTGACTGGCCGGTCCGGGTATCAAAACACTGGACCAAATAGACCAAAGGACATAACCCGTGATAGCATATTAACGCAAAGGATCATTCATGTAACTTACAAAGGTGAAAACTGTAATTTACTCATATTTTCATTCTATAGCAGCTTACTTACGCAACTCTATCTAAATTAGAGGTGTTCATAATTTAATTCGAATTTGAAATATTCGTAATTCGATTCGATTTAGATTATTAAGATTCAAATTCGTTTTTAAAAAATTTGAATTCAATTCGATTTATATTAGAATATAGTAATCGAATACAAATTGAATAAATATTTATGATTTATTATCAGATTTGATTCGAAATTTGTTTTTGAAATTAATATATATATTTTTTGTTTAGGCCAAATACATAAATAATAAATGTCCATTACAAGCCCAATAACACATGTTATTATTCATACTATTTGTATTTAAATTTTGAACTTATTATCACATGGTGTTGCAGCTACTTTACACTGACATTTGTGTGTTTTACAATTATGGTTTTGGTTTACGGAAATTTTAACATAGGTGAATTTAAATCGAATCGAATTTATTCGAATTCGGTTCGTATTCGATTCGAATATGTCATATAATACGAGTACGAATTCGAATCGAATAATTCAGTCAACATATATTCGAATACGAATACAAATACAAATATTATTCGGATTATTTGATTCGACTAATTTAAAAATTTGTTATTCGATTTAATGAACACCCCTATATCTATTTACTAATCCTACATTATAAGTTACACGTTTATATGCAGTAGGAATCAATGCCACGTTCACTGATACGGCCCGACAATTGACAACCAGAACTAAACAAGTAACCTGCAAGCCAACCTATTTTCAAGACCCAGAAGATTAATTAATTCAAGAGTTAAATGTGTACTCAAAAGTCTATATTTAATTTTAAATGTTCATAGAATCCTAGTTTATCTCGTTTACTCTTTAAAGCTATCCTTTTTTTTTTTTTGAAACGGTGACTTTTTCTATAATGGGATGCCACATCTCCTTCAAGAGGAGCCCCTTCACCCCACTCAGGCCAGACTATGTTGTCTTAACCAGATCCACACTGGCGTCCGAGTTTGGCTTGGGCGTTCCCTGGAAAAATCCGATAGCCTCAACCCGCCCGAAGACACGAAGGTTAAGTTAACCAGACCGAAATCTGGATATTATGATAAAACCGGGAGGAATCAGGATTCGAACCCGGGTGATCCGGGTCATCCATCACTTTCCGGATGAGAATGACCACCCCACTAGAATGGAAATCTCTTAAAGCTATCCTTTTAACTTATGTATTTATATAGTGTTGAACTTTTATTTAGTTGAATAAAAAGTTTTGGAATTTTCTCTTTCTCGCTAGTTTATTTTCTTGGAGATTAAGGTTCATCTCAAACAAAACCCGCATCAACTGGTGCTATCATTTCACTACCACCATGCCTCCTCGTAGTGAGAACATTAATGATGCCCTCGCCGCTCTAACCGATACCATTGCAGCCGTAGCCACCGAACAAGCCAACGCCAAAGAAAAAGCATCTAAGATCGACATGTTAGTGGCTTAATTGGTTGTCCAATTCGAGCAGAACAAGCTACAGCTCGCAGCCATCACTAATGGCGAATTTATGGTAAAATCTCACTTAAAACCCCTAGATTTAGATCACCATATGGACATCCGTCCTCCTAAACTCTACATCGTAGTTTTTTACAATTCAAATCCCCTAGACTGGCTTTTCCAAGCCGATCAATATTTTCCTTTTACAAAATCGAACATGCCCAAAGACTCACGATGGTAGCTTTTAGCATATCCGGTGACACCCTTAGTTGGTACAAATATTTGCATTATAACAGCCTTCTCACCACATGGGAGGCGTTCACGATGCCCCCTACTAGCTCGTTTTGGACCATATTCCTACGATAACCATCAAGCGGGCATATTTAAACTTCGCCAAACGACTATCGTGACAGCTTACATCACGGATTTTGAACAGCTAAGCAATTGCGTCACGGGTTACCCGCGGAGGCGTTACTAAACGGCTTCCCTCGTAAAGACATCCAACAAGAGTTGGTAATCTATAACCCCAAACCCTTCCCGACGCCATAGGCCTTGGCAAACTTGTTGAAGACAAGATAAATGACCAAAGTTACCGTTCCAAACCAAATCCAACTTATCGCATAACCTTCACCCCCACAGCCCTAACCACCCAGACTCAGTTAGAACCCATCTACACAGCCCATCCTTCCAACCCCGAATGTCCCACAACCAGCCCTCCCATTTAACCAGTTTCCCCAGAAGCTCTCGAAAAATGAAAGGCTCTCGGTCGCTATTTTTGTTGCCCGGAAAAGTACCACCCTGGCCACAAGTGCAAGCCACCACAATTTCAACTCATTGTGAACAACGACGACTCCTTTCCCAATCAACCACTACTCATAGACCTCACCAACAAACCTTTACATACTAACCACCACAACCAACCCATCCCACGACCATCTACTACAACCGTGACCGATACCCAATTCCTCTCCCTCTCCACAACCTCCCTTCTAGTTCTTGTTTCTCCTAAAGCCCTACGGGTTGAAGGCCATATTGCCGGTTACCCGTCTACCATCCTCGTTGACTAATAATTTGTCGTCGAAATTCGTTGTTTTCTCTAGTTATGGTTACCCCTTACACGGTTTAACTGGTTTCGGTTACAGTTAGCATTTTGGTTTCGGTTGGGTGGTAGGTTGTTTTGAGGAGCTGGTTGTTCTTGGTAATTTGGTTGATCTTGGTTATGTGGTGGTTAGTCATTTGGGTCTATGATGTTTCGGGTACTCATGGTTTCTTTTTTGGAATTGTGGTTTCTGCTTTTCGGTTTACTTTGGGTTTCTGAGCTGCTCGTTCTTTTTGTTGTTTTCTCAATTTCTGGATCAAACTGTAGCGGTTCTTTCTTGCGGGAATATCTCGTCTGCATTAACATGTAAAGTCACCTGCACGGACAAAAACACTAACACCCGCGTAAAATCAACGAAGAAATAATAAAAACAAAAACTAAAAATTAAGCTAATCTAGCACTTTGCGCGTTGAGTCTTCGACAATGACGCCATTTTGATGTAGATGTTGTGCTCTAATAAAAAACAAGTATTTTAAAGTCTTAAATACCTATAACTGGTATGGTTAAGTAAGGTCATCTACACAGGGAATCAGTGGAAAGTGCAAGTAAAGTTCATAATTATTAATTGTTATATTAAGCGGACAAACAATGTCAAGCGGTTTATAAAAGCTGATTTAATAAAACACAATTACTTTAAGTAAACTGTAAACAATTATGAGAGAATGATTCAATTTAGGTTCAGGTAATGTGTTGACCGACTAATCACATATTCATAAACATTAATTGTTAATTGCGCAGTCATTACTGAACCTAACAGTTGGGTTGTGAGGACAAACAATATCCTAACCAAATTGTTGACCCAATTGAACTCCGGTTTACCGAATTACCAGTTTAATGTATGATAACCAATTGTAAGGAGTAACTAACGATTACTGGTTCAATGACATAAGAGCTAACCCTACATGTGATAAACACAACCAGAAATGTGACGCAAAGTTTGATAATCAAAATAATAAACTGTTTAAACAATCAGTGCTAATGTAAAACAAGATTAAAGACATTCAATTAAGTTTATATTCATTCAAAACATATAATATGATCAAAGTTAGTTTACACAAAACCCTAGCCTAATGTGAATACAATGGTTTAACCTGGCATCGACATCACGAAGGATTCGCTTATCTGATGAAAGAACGAAAGCATGCAATGAACTGACGAATCGGAGGCTTCGGGATGGTGGAAAATCGTCTTAGGGCTTCTCTCTGATTGCTGGAATGAAGGATATCTCGAATGGGGGCTGAAAACTCAATATATTAAAGTTAGGTTAATTTTTCCCGTCTGAAAGGATGTTAGCGCGGCTAACATCATGGAGTAACGTTCTTAGCGCCTCGCAAAGGAAAAAATAGTCGGGGGCCCATTCTCCCATCTTAGAGTAGCGCTAAGATCACACTCAGGACCCCTTAGCGTCGCGCTAAGGGGTACCTGACACCATTCTTTTGTTTTCTTCATTTATTCTACATAGGGAAGCGTGTCAATCACCATGAGTCTTCCACAACTTCGTTCCAAGCCCATAATTCATCCCGATAAGCGTCCTTAACGTCTTGTATCCTGAAACATATAAACACGCTTGAAGTACTAAAGTTCACATGATATTTAATCTAAAAGTAAACAAATAATATAATAATATACATGACTTTTACCCGACCATCATGCGTCAGCCTCAAACCATATCTCCAATGGGCACAACTCCCAACGAGTTTGTTGACTTCTGTGTGTATATTATTGATACGCCCCAAGGGAATAGCAGATGTCCTACTGAGCTGTACATAAAACTATTTTTGGTGTCTTAACGAAAAGTTTGAAAATGCTCTAGAGCTAGTCAACGATTCACCAGCATATCGCTAACATATTTTATAAAGTTGTATTACAGGAGACTAGTAAGCTTATATCAAACAAGAAAGACGGAATAAAACATTGGAGATATAATTATTTGATGTTATTTGATGTCTCAAATGTTTGAAACCAGAATTAATGTAAATTATATTTTCACAAGCATGTTTTGTTATATCAACGAGTGTTTAAAGCCCGAGATTTTATAAAAGAATAATTTATTGAAAAACTTCCGCTAAAGGTACGCAGCTCTGATATATTTATAAAATTGGTACCAACTATTTGTCATACGTCTAGACCCCTAAGACCGGACGTGACAACTACTAATTAGTAAAGCATATAACATCTTACAGAATATTTAACACATCATACCTATATATTTTATAAAATATAACCAGTTGTATACATATATATTACCTCCCATCTTTTATTTGGACAATTTTAAATGATTTTACCTTACTCAAAAATCATTTTAATATAGACCAAGAATTTGAGATGTTACACTCGGCCGGGAAATGGGCGTCGGCGTGCAAATCGGGACAACAACTAGGATGTCCCAAATGAGCAGCCCGAACTTGCTGTTTGTAGTTGAGTTTGTTATTTCCTGGTGAACCGTTGGGAGCTTTCCCAAAGATTAATATGTGTTGGTATACAAAAGACTAAAGAAAACATGTAAAATTGAACTTTTTAAATGTAAAAATGAGTTTTTAAGTGTAAAATTGAACCTCTTTATATAAGCTTGGTAAGTTGCATATAAAAGTACAATCCGATTAATCTATAGTTCTCACCTCATCAATCAACTAGCTTAATGAATTTTAAAACGACGGTCGTAATTATAAAAGAAAAATTGGCATACATCTCGTAAGTGGTGGGAAACAGCCACACACTACTATAAATTATTTAATTTTAGCTGCAGGTGGTATAATAAATTATGTATTTTATTAGTTAAATACAAGTCACCTAATCACGTTTAATATAATAAACGTGTATTAAGCCCCAACTAATGTTAAAAAATGTGGGACTTATTTTTAATAACAAAAGTTGAGTATGCAAATAAACAAGTTAGAAGTGCGCGCCTCATGTTATATTAATTTATGTGACGCGAAATATTAAAACATTGTTGTAAATATCGAAATCTTGACCTGTACACGTGCACTCGATCAAATTTCGAGTCTAAAACTATTAATTTGCGACTTTATACGTATTGATTAAAGTATTAAACATGAACATGAGGGTTTGGTTTTTGCTTTGATATCTTTATAGAGCTTAAGACAATTGATTTTTTTAATTTACTAGCCAACGACTAGTTTTTCATCGCAAACCACAACATCTAACGGCTCCGTTAGCGCTTTGATTGGAAAGGTGCTTAACGTCCACTTTTGTTGATGTAAACGGCGTTTAACGGCCACCACATATAGTCTTACAAGATGACCTTATTGTTATTTATAGTCCTAGGATCTCCACACTCCACTTTTCGTCTATACGGCTCTTATAAGGCTATGTAGACCGTATATGACCTGAAAAAAGTTGTTTTATGTGTCCACTCCATACACTTATCAATCATGCGTGACCGTATAGGCCGATATAACCTTTTACGAGCCGTATATCACCATGAAGGAGATGTATGCGTTTAAAACAAATTTCCTAATCACATAAAACAATTCAATTTCAAGTGGTTTTTATTACAAATATTTTCTTTCATAGTTGATCAATGATCGGCTGCTCAACATCAAACGCAAAGTTTAATAAACACAAAGCCATCTTAAACTCAAACTAAACGCTTAATAAACAGGCACACCAAAAACCTTCACACAAGCAGGCCTGGACAAGATATCCGCAACCCACGCGCTGACATGAGGTCGCACGTCAAACACGCGTTTGATCTTCGTCCCCATTAGATGCTTAACCATAGGAGTGTGGGTCAGATCCGCCAACGAGAAGCTGTCTCCGCCCAAATACTTGCTCTCGGACAACCGCGCTTCATACACGTCAAGCACGCTCACCAACTTCTTCTCTTCAGCATTCACGATATCCTCATCACCATTCTGTCCGAATAAAAACTGCTTCATGCACAGCTCCCACATTAATGCCGATGTCGCCTGATTAAATTGATGAGCCTCCACTTCCATCCACACTGCTTCCACGGCCGCCTTCTTCGGGTCCATGTTTATTAGACATGTCCCCTTGTCAGCGTATGTGCGTGATATGTATTGTGCAATCGCCCTTGATTCTGCAACAAATTAATATATAGCAAACCCTTTTTTGGAACGACCAACTAAGTAACGCCGGGTATTCTGTGTGTGGCCCCCATTGGTTAAAGGTAGCCCGAGCCAGCCACAAGTCTGGACGGACGGAGCCCCTAGCGGTCCACCTATTGAGGGATTCCCCGGGTAAAACTCGACCCCCACGTCCGCCAAACGGCACGACAGCGAGGAGCCGGTAAAACCGGGTGAGATCAGGACTCGAACCCTGGCAAGTCAGGGTCATCCCTCATATCTCTCATATAAATTGGTGATAGTGAGGTTTGAACCCCTTACCTCTCACTAGTAAAGTAAGTGCTCTCTACCATTGAGCCACATTAGTAAACTACTTAGCGTCTGAGGGTGTGGAGCTACTATGCCTACTAATTAGTAGCCTTCATCTTTTTTGAATAATAATATTATGACAGAATTGTGATAGTATGATAATAAAATAAAACTTTGTTTTGCTATCTGAAAATAGCCGGAAACGCAGTTTGTTTTCCGTTTATCTTATACTCCGATGTAAACACTACTCTTTTTTAACAGAAAAATTAGTTAATTTGATAAACAACTAACTAACAGTTTTGAAATTAATACGCAACAAACGAAATTTGTGTGATGTAGATTTGTAGCCATGATTACCGAAGAGCTTGATATTGCCGTCCTCGAACGCAGGAATCTGGCCGAACGGCTGCATATACATACACATACACATATAGATCAAATATGAAGAAAGTGAATAAACGTGTATATGCAGAAACTACTTACTAATTACTGTGTGAGTTGTTCTTACATTTCGTGCAAGTATGTGAGGTTTTTTGTGTTCGCAGGAGGCTAAATGGACGGGAACGAGCTCGAAATCTATGTCCTTCTCGGCTAGGCAAAGCAGTACACGGTAAGTCCCTATGGAGAAGTCGGAGCCATAGACTTTGATCGCCATTAAAATGGTAGTTGAATGCTGATTTAAAATGTAGCTAAAAGAAAGATTAATTTGAGATTTGAGAAGATGATGGAAACATATATTGATGCATGAGATGTGGTGTGGTATAAATAAAGAAGGGGGGGGGGGGGACAAAAAAGTGAAATAAAAAACAAAAATACATCACCTAAGGTGATACAAGGATCGAATAGTTAGAAACCGAGTCGGGTGTGTTTTATTTATGTTTATGTTTAATATTTATTAATTTTTATATTTTGTTAAGTTAAGTGTCATTTTGATACCCGTGGTTTGTTCAATTACGTAACTTTAGTATCAATTTTGAACTTTTTGCAAATGACTACCTCACTTTTATAAAACATGCAATTTTAGTACTTTTTTCAAACCTCGTCTAATTTTGTCCCTTAGGTCAAGGGTAATTTTGGTATTTTATTTCTTTATTTTAAAGATTTTCCTCCTTTTATATCATGTAAGACACCCTCATCAACTCCACTGGTGGTCTACGCCGTCCATGGAATTCGACCGTCGTGCCAGAGATCTCACTAGCGAATTACTACACCGCCTGCACACCAATTCATCTTCCACATCCACATCCTCCTCCTCCTCCCTTCAAAACTCAAACCTATCCCAAACCTACATTAAAAAAAAACCACTTTACATATCAAAAACATTTTGGACCATTAACTTAATCTTTGGCTTCCAACAACCACTTAATCGTCTTTCCGGCCACATCCCTCTACCTTCTTGTGACGGTCCTACGACGTCTAGCAAGCCGTCGCCACCGTCAATTGATTGTTTGACATCGGAATTGGACCAATAGCTTCGTCGATTTCATTCTTTGGTGGCTCCTCCTTCAACAAATAAACATATCGGAAATCGGCAACCAACTATTGTCGCACCCGACCAGAACGTCGCTTCGTTGACGGTGTCCGCCGCGGATCTGAAAGCTCTGGTCACCACCGCCGCCAATTATCTGAAAAATCGATTATCTAAATCGATGTGTTTGTGTGCGGTTTTTGTTTGAATTGATAGTGTAGCGTAAATCGATGACTGGTGGTGTGTTTAATTTGGGGCTGATTTTTCCGCCGTAGACCTACACCGGAAAACCAGTGACAATGGCGGTGGGTGATTCATTTTTGTTTTATAGATATGATGCCTTTCAAAAGTTCAGATCTGTTGTATTGAAACGATGCGTTATAAGGCTATTAACTTATATGAAAAGAAAAAAAAAATACAAATTACTAAATTGCCCTTGACTTAACGGACAAATTAGACGAGGTAAGAAAAAAAGTACTAAATTGCATGTTTTATAAAAGTGAGGTAGCCATTTGCAAAAAAATCAAAATTGGTACTAAAGTTGCGTAATTGAACAACCATGGGTACCAAATTGACACTTAACTCTATTTTTTTAATTAAGAAAATAGTTCTTTTATACATCTTGGAGTTTTGGTATAACAGATAAAGGCATATTATTCATACATGTATTTAACGAAAAGTTTTAGCTGTGAACAGTTAGTGTAACGGACGTAAAGTGTTAAAAACCTTTTAATTTATGAATGTCGAAGAAGATTGAGGTGAGTGTGGGGGTGATGGAGATGAAAGATGGTTCCGGTGCGGCTATGGTGGCAGGTGGTTACAAACGGGTAGTTTGGTGGTGGCGTTTACAGGTTGGGGAGAGAGAGAAAGAGGTGAGCCGGTGTGGTGATGAAGAATAAAAGCGTGTTGTTTTTTAACAAGGGTAAACTAGGCATTTCACACACATTTAACGAAGATATTTAACGACCATTCATGATTTCATGGTGCTATCAATGTTATGCAAATTCAACCATATTAAACACCTAAATAATATCTTGACAACCACCAGGATCAGTTGTGTAATTGTTAAACTATGGGGATAAAGTGGTGCAATATCTGTAAAAGACAAGGACCAACAAAGCAATTAATTATTTATTTTTGCTATGTTTATGTTGTAAAAGAATGCTAATAAGATATATTTAGGCTTTAAATATTATGTCACAGTTGGTTTTAAAAAGATTTATTAGGTTTAGAAAAGTAAGATTTAAGTTTTTAACTTTTATTATAAAATATATATTAGGTTTTAAAAATTATAATTATGTTTAAGTTATGTTAAAAAAGAATAATAAAAAAGATATTTGTCACATCATACGTCACGTCATTAGTATTTAACATGTAGTTAAAATTCTTTATATTAAGATTGTTGTTAATAACAAAATTGAGAAGTTAGAATTGACACTAATTATAATGCTATTAAGGGTTAATATTAGTCAATAGATTAATAGTTTGCATTATTCCAATCCAATATTCCTTATATATAAAAGGAAAATGGTTTAGAGCATTCATCGAAAACCTCATTGTTATTCTCATGTCCCAAACTATATGGAAACCTACATTAAATCTTAAATTTTAAGTTCCACTGTTCATGGCTTCATGCTATATAAATGATTAATGTATTATTTATAAATAATTATGAATGAAAAAGAAAGATTAATAAATAAGTGTTATTTATTGGAATATTAGATAAATACAGGGGAATGAAATGTGAATTTTTTTTAATGATGTTTGACATTTAGGAATTAATGTATTTTGAGTTAATAATAGTTATGGATGAGAAAGCTGGCTATGATTGCTCTTACATCTTCTAAAGCTGGTTTTAAAGCCCATTTACGTCATCATCACGTTGAAAATGGGGTTTTGAAGCCATTTTTTCAAACGTTCCGTTGTGGTTTAAAGCCATTTTGCATCCACATTATATATATACATATAATGTATATGTGTATGAGAGAGAGATATATTATGATGGCCCCACCAAAATCCTAATTCCAAATTCTTTGAGGCCAGTCATCATAACAGTCAAATCTATATACCGCCCTCTAAAAAGCCCCTCTATGATGTTTGGGGC